>NW_024342647.1:6435488-6435959 GCF_902729225.1 Pteropus medius | reverse complement strand
AAAAAAAGTAAGTGAGGACAAGATCCGCCTAGCACAAAGCATGCAGCTCAAAAAATGTCAGCTATGACTGGACTGGGAATTCTCAGCCTTCCAGAGCCGTGGGCTTCTGAAAACCTGAGGAAAACCCGTGGCCCCCCTCGCCCAGAAGAATGCCTAAACATGCACAGTTTGTAAAGTTTTGGGGTGTTCTTGCACTCTCTGGGTCTCATCCATGGGGAGGTTAAGAACTCTGGTTCAAGGTGGAGGTGATTCCTCACGCCATCCAGCTGCCTGTGGGTTCCCCAGCACCACGCGGGGCCTCCCTCCTGGCAACTGTGGGTGCTCTGCCCCCTGCAGGAAGCAAAGCACAGCTATGCAGCTTTTTTCTTTCTTGCTTGGCTACCCCCCCGCCCCCACCTCCTCACCCCGGCCCCGTTTCAGCTTGGGACTTTTCCTAAAGTTTGCTGAAACCAGACACCTTGCTCCACCGAG
>NW_024342647.1:6434776-6435477 GCF_902729225.1 Pteropus medius | reverse complement strand
ACCCCGGCCCCGTTTCAGCTTGGGACTTTTCCTAAAGTTTGCTGAAACCAGACACCTTGCTCCACCGAGCCCGCGTGCAGCCACAGTTTAAAAGGCCGCCTTCAGCGCCCCCTCCCCGCCCCCAGCGGAGACTTCAAAAGGCCCGGCGGGCGCCGCGGCCCCAGCACCTATGAGCCGCCCCCCGCACCCGGAGCCTGCGCGGGAGTCAGAGGACGCAGAGCGGCCGAAGTTCGAGCGCAGGCGGACCGGGCCGGAGGCGCAGCCCCGCGCGCTCATGCCCCTCCCGGTGCCGCTGCGCTCCGAGCGCCCGCGCCCAGTTTAGGGAAGGGGACTCAGCACCCCCGCCCCCGCGCCCGCGCCCGGGGCTGCGGGGACCCATGAATACAAATGCCGTTAGGCGCCCGAGGAAGGACCGACCGTCCAGCCTCGCACCTAGGGACCCAGTAAGTGCCCCGGAGCTCCTGAAGCACTGGGGATACCAGTGTGTGTGCGTAAAGGTGCGCGGATATGGGGAGGAGGGTGCACAGGCAGGGAGTGAGTACGGTTAGTGCCCGCGTACTAGTGGAGAATTGTGTGTAAGTGGGGGTGTGTGCACATGTGAGTGCGTGTACTTGGGGGTGTGTACATAGGGGTGTGCACGTGAAGGTGGTATGAGAGGTGTGCGCGTGGGTGTGTACGTTGGGGGGACCTGGCTAGGCTAG
>NW_024342647.1:6323961-6434765 GCF_902729225.1 Pteropus medius | reverse complement strand
GCGCCCAGTTTAGGGAAGGACTACACCTCGTTCGCCTGGGGACCATGACTAACAAGCTGTGAGGAAGACCAGACGGTTCAGGGGCCCTGCACCCAGGGATCTGGATGGAAGAATTGGGGGATGCCAGTGAAGGGATGGGGAGGAGGGTGTTAACAGGCAGGGGAAGGAGCGTGCCTGCTGGCGTCCGCACCAGTGATAATCAGCGGGCGGGGTGCGCATCACGAGTGCGCGGTAACGTCTGGGTGTGTAACAGGCGTGACGCGGAAGGTTGCAGGGCGTGCGCGCGTGGTGCGGTAACGCTTTAGTAGAATCATTAGCTTCCAGCGCGTAAGACCAGCATGTGTCTGGTGCGTGTGGGAGTTCAGTGCTTGCACTGTCTGAGACACCTGGGCAGTGGCTCAGGAACCTGTGGAGGAGGTGGTCAAAAAAGCTTGCATGTGTGCAGAGGTTCAGTGGGAGCCCTGGGTGTCTGGAGTTTGGGGGCTGTGTGCACAAGGTGGGAGTGTGTGTGTGCACCCAGTGAACGGGAAGCTGGGGGAGGCTGGAGGCAGAGGGTGTCGCGGCAATGCTCAACTGGGGCTGTGGGTGTGCTGGTCAAGGAAAAAGTTTCGGTGAAAGCTTGGCTCAAAAGGCGGCAGTTCCAAAGTTCAGTGGGATTTCAGGAGTCTCTTCGGTCGCGATCTTTGCGGGGGTGAAGGTTAAGCCATTCCATCTGGAACGGGAGAGGGGCAAAGCGAGGGTTTAACACGGTTCTCCCACCCCACTGATACCAGAGTCTGTTCTTAAGGGCACCTTGAATCTGAGGAAAGTAAGGTGCTGTGTGTGTGTGTGTGTGTGTGTGGTGTGTGTGTGTGTGGTAGGACACTGGTTGTCGTTGTCTTGGGAGTCTGGACACTGATCCTGGTCCCAGATCTGTCCTGGAATTCCGGGCTCCTTTCAGCGGTAGCATCTGTCCCCTTTCCCCTTATCTCCGCCTCCCAACTTGGGGACCTCGTAAGCCAGAAGTCTCGAATCTCCAAACTGTGATCATCCCGCTATGCTGCCTAGGCCAACTCGTTCCTCTCCGTAAATCTCAATTTCCCATTTTCACAGTGGTGGGGCACTAGTGTATCAGCAGGGTTGTCGAGGGCCGGCCGAGTATGTGTCCCCGGCTGTGGCCGGCAGGGGGCAGCCGGGGGCAGCAGAGGGCGGCCCAGCGCGGGGAGGAGAGAAGGTGGAGAGCCGCCGCGGGCCGAGACTTTAAATCGCCTTCATTTCCCCCAAATCCTTCCTTTTCCTCTCCTCCCCCAGGCCGGCGGGGAGGCAGCTTCCACCGCCCTCCGCGCGCCCTTGCCCGGCCTCGCTCTGTCTCCGGGGACCGCCAGCAGCCCGCCTCCAAAAGTTTGATCATCTCTCTTTTTTTTCCTGCTTCTTCTTTTCGGTGGAAGCAGAAAAAGAGCGAGGCAGGGGCGAGCGCGGCGCCGGGACTCCTGGGACCATGGGCCTGGCACAGGCGCCCGCGGGGCCCCAGCCGCGCTGCCTGACTGCTCGGGCACCTCTGGGCGCGGGGCTGCGCTGGGGGTGCGGGGGCCGCGCGCTCTGAGCCGGCCTGGCGCGGCGGGGCGGGGGGCTGGCGGCCCCATGGGGCGCGCCCACACTTGCCCCCCGGGCTCGGGAGCATGAAGTAGGGGCCCGCCATGGGAGCGGGATCGGCGCGGGGAGCCCGAGGCACAGCGGCGGCGGCGGCGGCAGCGGCGCACGGGGGGTGAGTACGAGCTCGGGGACGCCCCCTCCCCAGCTTCCTGCTGCTCCAGCCTCAGGGAGGGCTGGGGTTCCCCGCCGCGCCGGACGCTTCTAGAGGAACGTCGGCTTCCTACCCCTTCCTGCGCCCCTGTGAGGCAGGCCGCCAAGGGTTAAAGCGGGCTGCGCCCCCGGTCCGGCCCGGGTTGGCGAGCACTGCCTGCCCTGCCCCTCCTGGCCCTGCCCTGCCTGGCCGCGCTGCTTGTTGGCGCTGGGGCGGGAGCGGAGCTGGGGAGGGTCCGTGCAGAGCCAGTCCGGGGTCGGGACTGGGGGTGGGTGGTGGCTCCAGGAGCGGCCGGCGGAGGGGTGGGGAGTAGAGGGGGTGCTTTATGGATGCTTAGGGCGGAAGGGGTCTCCGTTTCTTACTGTCTCGGTGTGTTCCAGTGTTGGTGTCCACAGGTCCTGATTCTGTAAGTCTCCGTTTCTGGCTCTTGTGAAACTGTCTCCAAGTTTCTAGGTCTCCAGGTCTCGGCTTTTGCTACTATCTCGGTGTCTGTGTGTCCTTGCACGTCCTTGGTTTCTGGAAATCTTCGTGTGTGTGTCAGTCTGTTCGGGTCTGTGTATCTCAGTGTTTCCCTGCTTCTCTGGGATGGAGGGTAGGGATTCAGTTATTGTCGCTTTCCCGCGTGTGAGAGAAAAAAAAGTGAGCCAGCATGTCAGAGCAGAAAGGCCCTGGGAGATCGCCCAGTGGAACTCCTCATTGTACATACAGATGCAGAGACCAAGGGCCGGAGAGGGGCAGGGAATTCCAAGGAGGGGCTGCGGCAGAGCTGAGACCCAGAGGCTCTGAGTCCCAGCCTGTGGAGTAGAAGTTGTAAGAGTTGAGCGCGCGTGCAAAAGCGAGTCACTTCGTGTGGGTGTGGGTGTGTGTGGGAGGGAGCAAGGATGAGAGCAGCCCCTGGGGGCCCTATGGACTGTGGCTCATGCTCACTGCCCAGGGATTCACAGAACTTGCTGGCTTTCCATCCTGCCCCTAGGACCAGAGGACACTCCCAAGAGGCTGGTCTAGGCTGTAGCTCCGCCCCACCCACCATGCCCTGCCCCTCTGAGCTGGAATGGGGGATGATACCCCCTCCTTCTTTCCCATGTCTTGGAAAAAGCTGGCTGGCTGAGATCCCCCGCCCCCCACCTCCCAACACACACACACACACACACACACACACACACACACACACACACACACAGCACCAGTAAGCACATTGCTGACTCATTTTCTCCAGAAGACCCTGTGCCAGGGTAGATGCCAGCGGTTGGTAGAAAAGTAGTGCCAGGTGGGCACCCCATAGTGGGGCCCAAGCCTTGGACAAGTAGGTGGGCATCATGCTGCTTGGTGGCTCAGCCTCTCCCTTCTCCTGTCTTACTGCCTCCCTCACCACAGTGGGGCTCCAGGTCCTGTGCCCTCTGACCCCTGCATGCTTTCCAGCTCTGCTCCTCCACACCTCTCCCCAGACCACTAAAGTGCCCTATCGGTTAGTTAGTGGTGGGAGACTCACACCAGTGGGAGGCAGGCTGCAGGGCAGAGAGAGCCTTGTCATCAGAAAATGTGAATCCCGATTCTGCCCTGTGAGCCTGGGCAAAGCTCTCGCCTCTCTGCTTCTCATTTCTATCATCCACAATATGAGCATCTTGATTCCCAGGTAGCAGGGTTTTGTGAGGATTAATGAGACCGTGCTTGCAAAGAGTTTAGAACAGTGCCTGGCTTGTAGTAAGTGTTCAAGAAACGGCAGCTGTTATTTATATTATTATTCACTTCATCTTGAATGGATGTGTGAGTCAACTGGAAATTTCAGGGCTGCATCCTGTCCAGACAGATGACCTGTCTGTGTTCCGATGGAAGAGGTGTAAGGTGTGAAGAAAGGAGCTTGGGTGTGACCGTCTGGCCACATGGGGCCTGGCCAGTCCATGGAGGCAGGTGGGACAGGTCCATTCCCCATCGCTGTTCTGCGTCCTCTGGGCAACGTCCTTCCCATCTTACCCCATGGGAGCACGGCCAAACCTGGAATCCTCAGGGCCACTTTCCTGGTGTGTTTCAGCACCCCGGCCCTCAGTTCTGAGCTCTTAGTGGATGTTCAAGTCGGTATGGGGTTCCGAGATCCTCGTGTGTTCCTAGGTAACAAGGATGGAAGGAAAACCATGCAAGCCAGCTACAGGTTCTGGCAGCCTCATGGTCCAAGAGTGGCCACATTTGGTGTACTGGCAGAGGGCCTTCCTCAGGGGAAAGGAACATTTGGGTTCCCTTCCTGGAGGGCTGTGTGGCCAGGCTGTATCTCCAAGGTCAGGCTCCTAGCGCGTGGCTCCAGTTTCGGCTGCCTCCTGCCCTCTCTGGCCCTTGTGCTCTGGTCTTCCCGACGTTCTGGAGCCCTGGGTTCGCTGAGCCAAAGCCCACAAGTCAGTGGTGAAAACAGAAGTCTGGAAGAACAAAGCCCTGAGCCAGCGCAGGCACTGAACGTTATTAGCAGTAGCCTAAACAGGATTGGAACGGGAGCAAAAGGATCGTCAGGGCCTCCCTCTGGGAGCCAACTTTCCAGGCCTGGAGCTCACTGAGATGGCTTGTTGGCTCCCCAGGCTGCATCTCCGTTCCTGTTGGTGAAGCCTGGGACTATGGTCTCTGGCAAGTAGGAAGTCCCTATAAGTCTCCGATTTCTTCTGCATGGGAGGCAAGTCAAGTGTCAAGGACTGTCTGTCTGTTAAGTAGTAGTGTCAGATGATGTGAGTCACTGATGTGATGTGTAGCTTTAGGCAAGTCACTTCCCTTCTCTGGGCCTCAGGTGCCCATCTCTACAACGAGGGGACATCTGGCCTCTAGATGACCTCAGAGAGCCTTCTCCCACTCTACCCCTGCACTATTATACTTTGGAAGTTTATTGGTCAAGTACACACAGAATCCAGGTCTTAAGTGGTCAGTGGCATTTTTTGAAGTGAATGAATGGGTGGACAAATGCTTTTGAAAGAGGCCTTCAGGGCTGAAAATCTCGTTAAAAATCATGGTGTTAGAAAGCTTCATTGAAGAGAAGATTCTGGTCCCATTCCCCCTGTGAGTCTTCTTTCTCCTGAACTTTGGGAATTAAAAATATTTCCCCTAATATACCCTCTTATTTTCTGCATAGTAGTCACCTTGACATAACCACAGCAGGTAAAATTGACTGAGAAGGACATTTGCGGTTCTTACACCTACTCCTCTCTACCTGGCCTCTCTTTAGCAGCTTGGGAAACATTCTAAGAAGGGTGGGTGCGACATAACACAGTGAGACTCAAGGAGTGAGGGCTTGTGCATGGCAAGGGCTGGGAAGAGAGGGGGCTGGAAGGAAATGGAACATAAACCAGTGAGGTTGCAAGGACACTGGAAAGTGAGGAGCAGTGTCTTCTGAGGGGCATTCTCAGGAGAAATGAGTTTCTTTGTCCTCTAAGTTTGAGTACTGCTGAATGAGAGAAAGTTTAGTCAATTTCTTGATTGCAGGACTTTTCAGAGCCTTTGGTGTGCAGTCGTGCTTTGGGAACTGCCAGGACTGGGACACAAGCGATAGCTCTTCTCCAATATATCTGGCTATAGTTTCCTGTGGTGTCCACCTGGTGTCCACCCGGGAAATAGTACTGAAGAATTGTGACCCTAGAGCCTGCCCAGGGTGACCTTGAGGAAGTCCACGTCCTCCCTAAGCCTCAGTTTTGGTCAGATCAAGCAAAACTGCCTGTTTCTTTTCAGGGCTGATGAGGCTGCCATTTGCTTCAGGTGGGCAGGTCATGCTGGAAGGTCAGCCTGTGCTCTTCTCTCCAGGCAACCCCAGGGCAGTTAGGCACTCTGACCTTTAGTCTTTGCTGGTGCTGAGCTGGAGGTGAGGCCTGTGGAGGCAGGGAGGAGTGGCCCCGCGCAAAAGGCATTCTCACAGCAGCGGCAGCAGGTTTGGAGAGGATGAGAAGGGACCAAGGCTTATCCAAGAGCAACCCTGGGAAAAAAGGTGGGGAGATCTGCTAGAGTTAAGGCTTTGAGAAGACCCTTTAAAAAGTCTTATACCAGGAAATATTCATTCCTCCTGCAAAACATGCTGAATACTTACTACATGCCTGCTAGGTGCTGGGAACACAAGAGTGAACAAGACAGAAGTGGTCCCTGCCCTTCAGGGACCTGGACTACAAAAGAGAAACAGGAAAATAGACAATGGCCACACATAAGATCCCTGCTGTGGTGAGGTATGTGCAGCAGGCTGTGGGAGATGACACCCAGGCTGGAACTGACCAAGCTAAAGAGTGATGTCTAGAACAGACGCAGCATGCACAAAGGTCTAGAGGCTGAAGAAAGCTTTCTGGGGATCACCATCAGCGTCCGAGGGCTGTTTCAGCTAGTTTGCCTCATGTTGCAAGTAACTGAAGACCCAGCTCACACAATGGAAGGGAGTTATTACCTCGCATATCAAGAGGGCCAAAAGAAAAGCAGTAATAGGGTTGACTAACTTAGCATCTCAGGTGTCATCGGACACCCACTATTTTTTCATTCTGCCATCCTCACATAGTCATGGGGCTTGTTACCTCATGTGCACAAAATGGCTGTACATCCTCACTCAATAACATACAAAAGCTAGATGAAAACCTCTCTGTCCTTTTGAAATGCTTTCCCAAGGGCCCTGACAGGCCTCCTTCACATCTCTCACTGGCCACATTTGGGTCATATATGCATTCCCAAACCAATCACTGCCATGGCAAATGAAATTTCCAGGATTACCTTAGACTTATCCAGATTCATCCAATGTCCTCTGAAGTCCATGTCTCCTTGAACAAACAGGAAGGCAGAAGGGCCGTGGGTAAGTAACCACTGGTGTCTTCCACAGCATCCAGGTCCGGACGACTATTGATTCTAATTGCAATTAAATTGGAGTACCTACTAGTCAATCAGAGGGTGTGAGCTTATTTTCCAAGTCACCAAGGGAGCTGGGAAGAACCTGGAGCTCCAGAGATCAACTCCTGCAGACAGGTTTCATAGATTACGTGATTCCCCAAAAGCACACCATCCTAGCTTTCCTCTTGGAAGCAGATCCTGGGCCTTTGTGTCCCAGCCTTAGCCTTCCCTACCCACCCGTCACAGCTCTCTCAGCCTGCATCCTGGCCAGCCATCCCTGGCCACGTGCCGCCCTCCCCTTTGCCTACTCAAGGATCAGATGCCTTAGGTAGCTTCGGGTGTCACCAGTGGCTGCTCCCACAGGAAGGTGAAATCGGATTACCGCCTCTGCCCATCTTGGCAGGAGCTTCTGAGCAGAGCATTAACTCTTCCTGTCCCCAGAGTGCACGGGCAGCAGGGCTAGTCTAAGGAGCACTTGTGTGACTGGCGGCAGGCCAAGCCTTGACATGCATTAGCTTATTTAATCCTCATGAATGGTCTGCAAGATAGGGAGTGTCAGCCATGTTGCAGAGGAGGAGACAGACTTAGGGAGGCTGAGCGACTCATCCAGGGTCACACAACTGGTGAGCAATGGGGCCAGGTTTGCGTCTGGGCCTCCCTGACTCTATCATCTTCTCTCTTATCTTCTCCCATTTTCCATCTGCGTAAAGTCAGCCGAGCATCTTCCTTAGCACACGCTGGTCCTGGTTAAATGGTCTTCTTCTGCTCCCTGTCTTGGGCTTGGAAAGTGATTTTCATCTGTCCTGCCCTTTGAGGACACGTCATCCAAGCAGACCGACTAGTCTTCCCACTGAACTTTCAGCCCTGGCTCTTGCTCATTGGGCTTCAAGATCATGAGGCCACCATACAGATGGGGAGACTGAACCCCAGAGATGGCAGCAAATTTTGAGCTGGACCTTGGGTCTCCTGACATGCAAGGCAGGGCTTCCTATCCACTGTTTCCTGCCCATGACCTTGGTTTATCATTCTGTAAAAAGCAAGGTTGTATTTGTACCATTATAAGCAGTTCTCGCCCCCAAGAGGTTGTACCTAGAGTCTCAGGAGCGTGGACTGTTCTAATGGGGTCCTAGAGCCTGCAACCTTGCTTCTCACCTTTTGTGGCAAGACTGGGGTGGGGCCGGGGCTGGGTGATCTACTCCCAACTCCCCAGCTGGATCTGGGCCGAGGGGTGGAAGCTGATGCCACCTCTGCTTGTGTCTCCTGGTCTCTAGGGGGTTTCTCTTCACCTGGATCTTAGTTTCATTTGCCTGTCACCTGGCCTCCACCCAAGGAGCTCCTGAAGGTAATTCTCTCTTTTTGTCCAGGGGGAGACAAGGGAGGACAGAAGGGATCCCAGAATGTAGGAGTAGGAGACATCCGTGCTCCTATTTGGAACTCAATGCCTCTGTTTTCTCATCAGTAGAATGGAGTCAGTCATTGGCAAATTCTCCCTGGGCTTGAAAGAATCACATTTGATGTTTTATAAGGGGTAGGAAGGGCTCAGTGCAGAAATGCGGAAAGGTGATTCTTTCGTTTCTCTCCGGGGCACAATTCGAGTAAGTCACTTTTGGCTGGTAAGCCTCAGTTGTCCCTATCTGTCCTGGGACAACTGTTGAGAAGAGTCACAGAGGCCATGACTATCATTGCCCAAGCCTGTGACCTGCCCTCCCCTCTGGTGAGATCCTGCTTTTCCTAACTATCCCTGAGGAGCTGTCCAGGGGGCCTGGGCAGCGGTGGGCTGGCTACACAGCTGCCCCTTGAAACTGAAACCTCTCCCACATCTGTTTGTCAAGCAGCCACAACGCCTCTTAAAATAGCAGCCCTTCCCCCTCCTCCACACCCGCCGTGTGGGGAGCAGGCAGCCGGGCACTCCCAGAGCCCCTGTGGCCTGACCGGCTGCCGGGCAGGGATTGGGCCCCCGGGAGAGGAGGGTCGTGCCCGGAAGAGACTCCTGCTGCCCGTCAACATTCTGTGCAAATGTCATTTTTTCCGAGCTTGCTGTTTCCCCCACAAAGTAGGTGAACAGCTGTCCAGAGTCCTGAGTCAGGCACTGGGGGTTGGGGAGAGGCCGGGGCTGTGTGGAGCCAGGTTTATGTAATAAAGGGATCTTGCTGTGGCCAGCTGGCTGGGTACTTCCATCTTGGCGTTGTGCTACATTCATTCTTCTGTCCCCTAGCTCCTCACCCCTGATGGGATTCTGGCTGTGTCTCCACCCTGTGTTCCAACAAGTCTGAGGGGCTCCAGCACAGGATAGTGGCTAAGAACAAAGACCCTGAAGCCAGGCGGTCAGGGTTCAAACCCCAGCTGTGCCCTTTATTATAAGCTGCGTGACCTTGGGCACATTATTATAGCTTACTTTTCTGACCCTTATTTAGAAAGTGAGGATAATAAATAGTACCTGCTTCACAGATGGTTGAGAGAATCAAGCAAAAAAATGCATGGGAGGCACTCGGTACATAGTAAGTGCTCAGTAAATGTTATTTATTATTGTTAATTATATTATTTACCTGGAAAGTTTGGGCAAGAGCAGCCCTTCTCTGTCTGCTGTGGAGCCCACAGTGGTCAGAGGCTCCTGGAAGCTCAGCGATGACCACGTCCGCCAGCCCCAGGTCTCAGAATTTGGGGCTTTGCCCCTGAGCTGATGACAGTCTGCAGGGGAGATCTAGAGACTGGCCGGTGTCAGCTTTGAAACTGGCTTGAAGAGGATGATAAAGGAAACCTCATCGGTGCTCCCTGGCAACCTCATCGGTGCTCCCTGGCCTGGCCAGTTGTCACTTCCCCTCGGTGACTGCAAGTGGCTGTAAGCTGCTGTATGCAAGGAGAGAGGTGTGCAGGTTGGAGGCCTCTCCAGGGCTGCTGAGGTGGGACAAAAGGAGGGGAGAGGCGGCTTCCTGCCCTTACCTCTTCCGTAACAAGTGGTTCCTCCTTTTTAAGTTGTTTATAGTGAGTAGTACTTTGTGATAATATAGGGGTTTTCAGTGATTAAAACAAAATACACTACTAAGAGAATTTTTAAGCAATGGTTTATTTTAGCGTAGGACCTGGGGCTAGACAGGTGGGGGAAAGGAGGAATGTGAAGGGAAATGAAGGCCTTTCGGCCTCAGGGAGAAATAAGGTCTTCGACAAGCGACTAAACCAGCAGCCTGCAGCTATAGCGTTCTTAGAGAATGCTGTTAGCACTTCGTGGCCATCTCCAGGTCTGGTTTCCCTTGTCTTACAGGCAGGGAGACCGAGGCCCCAGGGTCAGAATGAGACTTGGGCAGAGGTACTTGGTGCAGGGTATGGGTGAGGAGATGAAGGAACCACCATTTCATCTCCCGACAACTCTACGATATAGGCATTCTTCGTAACCCCGTTTGATGGTGCGAGGAGCTGAGCCTCAGAGTCCAGACTCAGGTGGCCTTGTCTGGCTCTAAAGTCCGGCCTTCTGACTCCAGAGCCTGCTAGGGAACCGTTACGCTGCCGTGTTGCCAGCGCCCAGGTTCTCAGTTTCTTCTAGCCCATGTAGCTGTCCATCCATCCATCTGCTCATCCATCTGACAGTTGTCAACTGAAGGCCTCCTAAGGGCTTCAGGCTGCATTCAGCCCAATAAACATCCCTCGCGCTGCATGATGAGAGAGAGAACATTCCACACTGAGGGGCTGGGGCGCTGAGCTCAGGGAAAGGGGCCTAAGGACCTGACCCAAGCCCCAGTCCCGGAGGCAGCCTCTCCTTGCCTGCCGAGATGGAGCTTGGAGTCGGCTTCTGCAGACTCTGGTAGCTTAGCTGCCCAAAGGAGGTCGAATGGCCCGTGAGGCGAGATCAGGATGCCTTTCCATAAACACCCTGGAAGCCCTCCCCTTCCTCTGGCTAGCCCCCCTGATGTAATTACTGGGCGGATATGACCTGCCCAGGCCATGGTCTGCCAGAGGACAGAGGTTGCAGGGGTGCCTTAATGACTTCCTCTGGTCTCTCCAAAGCCACACAGGGAGGGGGAGTCATTGGAAGTGTCCTCTCCTTTATGTGCAGATAGAAGCTCCCCGGAGCCTGCTCAGGCCAGACAGACCTCAGGGGTGGGAAGGGGGCTGGGTAGGTTCCTAAAGGTGGAATCTCCAGTGACATGTCCATTCCTGTCACCCTGTTCCTTCGCTATGGAACTGCTTCTTGGAGGAGATGGCTTTTGAGGCAGAGAGAACGGGAAACAAGTCGCACTGGGCAGCCTCTAATCCTTTTAGCACTAGCATTTGGTGATTATCATCTTTTTAGTATTAATAGTTATTGTTTGAAATGCTTTTTTTGTGCCAGGCCCCTTTTTCCAAGTGTAGTAGCTCATTTAATCCTCACATCATCCTTCTGAGTTGGATACTACTATTATCCCATTTGATAGATGGGAAAACCAAGGCACTGAAGCCACGAGGCTAGTAAGTGGTGGTACTGGAATTTGAACTCAGGAAGTTTGGCTCCAGAGTCTGTGTTTTTTCCACTATATGCAAAGATCACGCAGCCAGCCGAAGGATTGCTTCCAGCTCTGCACTCTCAGCTAAAACCCTGAGGCAGCAGATAGCGGGGGGTGGACTGTCCTCGCCGCCTGTGCTCCTACAGGGGGGTCTGGGGCTGGACCAGGCCCTGACCGTGCCCTCTCCCCCTTTGCCTTCCCTCTCCAGATGTGGATGTCCTCCAGCGGCTGGGCCTCAGCTGGGCCAAGGCAGTGGGTGGCCGGAGTCCCCCACCCCCAGGAGTCATTCCGTTCCAGTCAGGCTTCATCGTTACGCAGCGGGCCCGGCTCCAGGCCCCCACGACTGCTGTCATCCCTGCCGCTCTGGGCACAGAGCTAGCGCTGGTGCTGAGCCTCTGCTCCCACCGGGTGAATCATGCCTTCCTCTTCGCCGTCCGCAGCCGGAAGCACAAGCTGCAGCTGGGCCTGCAGTTCCTCCCCGGCAAGACAGTCGTCCACCTGGGGCCCCGGCGCTCCGTGGCCTTCGACCTCGACGTGCACGATGGGCGCTGGCACCACCTGGCTCTGGAGCTTCGTGGCCGCACAGTCACCCTGGTGACGGCCTGTGGGCAGCGCCGGGTGCTCGTCCCACTGGCTTTCCACAGGGACCCAGTGCTTGACCCTGAAGGCTCCTTCCTTTTCGGAAAGATGAGCCCACATGCGGTCCAGTTTGAAGGTGCTGTGTGCCAGTTCAGTATCTACCCTGTGACGCAGGTCGCTCACAATTACTGTACCCACCTGAGAAAGGAGTGTGGACAGGCCGACACGTACCGGCCCCAGCTGGGACCCCTCCTCCCCCGAGACTCTGGCGCATCCTTCGCCTTCCAGACCAGCCTTGCCCTGCTAGGCCTGGAGAACCTGACCACTGCCATGCCAGCCCTGGGGTCACGGCCAGCAGGCAGGGGCCCCAGGGTGACTGTAGTGCCCACCACACCCACCAAGCCTCAAAGGACTAGCACCACAGACTCTCACAAGCGTGTCCCAGTGGGAGACCCAGCCCATACCCCACTGCTACCTGCCAAGCTGTCAGCCAATGAAGTGCTTTCTCCCATGCACCCAGCCTCTCCTGCCAGCTCCGCCGCACCTGTCCAGCCATCACAAAAGAGCACAGTTGCCAAAATCCCCAAAAGTCACCCAACTAAGCCTTCAGCCCCTTCTTCAGTCGTCCCTGTCAAAAGCCCCCGCCCCACCCAGAAGGCAGCTCCACCTTCCGTCACAAAGTCAGCCCCACCTACCAAGAAGTCAGTGCCACGCACTTCCCACCCAGTTCCTGCCAGAGTTTCCCATCCTACAGTGAAGCCGATCCAGAGGAATCCTGTTACGCCCAGACCCCCACCACCCAGCGCCCGGCATCTACCCCCCGCCACTGGTGCCTCTAAAAAGCCCTTTACCCCAGTTGTCCAGACTGAGGCCAAGATGAGCAGCCATGCCAGTGTGCTGGCCCCTGCCCGCACCAGCACGCATAGACCTCCCCAACCCACTGTTTTGTCCCCATCACCTGCCCCTAGTCCCGGTTCTACCAGGACTGCTCGGCTTCCAGCCACAGCGATGCCTCCCACCCTCACGCCTGGTTCACTCCCCACTGGAAGCAAGAAACCCACTGGATCAGAAGCCACAAAGAAAGACAGACCCAAGAGCAGCCCCCGGAAGCCCATCCCCCTCAGACCCGGGAAGGCAGCCAGGGATGTCCCGTTCAGTGAACTGACAGCAGGGCCCAGCCCCAGACAACCCTGGCCTGGCCAGCAGACCACCCCGGCCCCGGCATTGGCCCCAGCGCAATTCTTTTCCTCCAGCCCCCAGCCCACGGGCAGTGGCTACTCATTCTTCCACCTGGTGGAATCTACGCCTTTCCCGCTGCTGATGGGACCTCCAGGGCCCAAGGGAGACTGTGGTTTGCCGGTAAGACTGGGTGAGGTGTACGTGTTGCATGGAGTTTGAATGGGTGACAGGGCCAGTGAGGTCAAGTGGTTGTTCCTGGTTAGGGAGGAGGAAGAGAAGCAACTTAGAGCAGGGAGCTGGTTATGGGCAGAGTCTTGACTTGAACCCAGGTCCCTCACTCTCCACCTGTGCTGTGTTCATGACTGTGCATCCTGCTCTGGATTCGTGGTCCAGTGAACCAGACTGGTCCGGTGGCCACCTGCAGGTGAAAAGTACCCTTGGGCTTTGGTTGGCCCAGGCCCCAGGTCATTCTTTGCTAACCTAACTGTAAAGGTCAAGTGGCTAAAGGAAAACCATGAACTGTCTGTCTGGGTCTAGCTCCTGACTCCTGGAGCTGAGCTCCCTCGGCCCAGCAGCTTGTCTGGCAGTTTCGGACAAAGGTCGCACATGGATAGTCCTGAATGTTTTGTTTGGCACACGCAGCGTTGTTTAAAAATATTTAAATAAGTTACTAACATTTTAAAAATGTGAGAGATTTCTTATAAAAGACCCGGTGATTAGCTTTTCTTGGAAGGCGAGAGATGCAATGGCCCACGGGCCGTGGCCAGGTCAGTGCCGCCCCTTTAAGACAGTCCCCAGGTCTAAAGTCCCGATTTGGTCTTCTAACCCTTTCTTTTCACTCGTTGATATTATCTGCCTGGCTCCTGTAGACATTTGATTTGTGGCCCCTGGTAGAGGAGTTTAGGGTGAAGAGAGTCAGGATTGACCCGAGTAATCAAGGAAAGAAGGAACATTCCACGTGTAGGAAACATTCTCGGGGTCAATGCCTCTGGCTTGCCTGGGACTGTCTCCAGGGGCAACGACCTTTCTGCAGCTGGAGGCCAATTCCTCTGGGCGGGGAATGATGGGCTGCAGTGTGCAAAAGCTAGGGCTTCTGCTCTGTTCTCCTGCCTTGGCGCTGACCGCTGTGTGGTTTCTTCCTCCTGGGCTTTATGTTTGATGTTAGGCTCCCTACAATGTGGTGATGGTGACAGATGCTCGGGATTCCGGGCCTTACAAACACACTTAATAAGTTTTAATAATCATCAGGAATAATTTTTATTCAGCCCGCCTCTAAGGGGACCGAGGGCCCGTTTTTATTATAACCATATTGTAGAACTTATGGAAATTGTATGCATTGCTTTGCAATTATGTCAACGTTCCGCTCAAGTCTCGTGTTCTGCAGTTGGCAGGGTAGAGAGTTGATAGCCGAGGAAAGAAGGAAGAACCTTTCGTGCCCCTCCAGGCCACAAACCCGACTCAGGCACCAGGCGCCTCGGGCACTGACAGTGCAGCTTCCCAAGCTGCGTGGGCACTGGCTCACTGGCTGTAAGGTTGAAAGGGGGTGAAGTCTCTCCCTCTGCCAGAGGGTGGTGAGGTTCGGGGTCTCCGTTCTGCCCAGTGGAGGAAACCAACCTTGCCTCCCAAGTTGTGTGTGGTATGGAGAGAGGGGATGGCTGTGTCTGAGCCACCAGAACTGCAGCAGGAATGGTGTTTTAGGGCATAGAATCTACCTTTGGGCCTGGCAGATGCCCGAGCCACGTACTCCCCGCCCTCCACGGTTTGGTGATGTGGCTGAGCAGGAGAGGAAGCCTCCGTCCCGATATCCTCCATGAGCTTCCCTGTGATTGGAGTCCTGTGCAGTGATTAGGTGCGTAGGCATCGTTCAGTCCAACCCTCCTCAGTGGGCAGGTGAGGAGCCAGGTCTTGCCCAAGGGCACATAGCATGTAGGAGGCAGAGTTGAAGTTTACAGCCCTGCTCCAGACTCCAGCATATTCCATCCCATCCATCGGAATGTTCACTCTGAAACTCAGGGTGAGTGGACTCAGAGCTGGGAGGCTGGGGGTTTCAGAGATGTGTCAGGCACTATCCTTGGCCTCAAAGGAAGAGCTCAATGTCTAGAATCTTCTGTTTCTATCCCTATTATGTTTATGAATTAGTTCCACGAGCGTGGCATTTCCCTTTAGGACTTTGCAGGACCTGGTTCAGGAGGGACAGGATGTGTGTGTTAATCCCTGCTCTACAGAAGAGGGCTCAAAGGTTAGAGGGACAAAAGATTTGGTCAGGGGCATCCAGTATTTTCTTGCAAACGCTGGGATGCAGCTCCAGACCCCTGACTTCCAGGAGGGCCATGGTTCTTCCTGCTCCTCCAGGCTTGTGGGCAAGAGGGAGGACTGTGGTCCGCGCAGGTGGCATCCTTCCTCCTGCACCGTCCTGCCCCTAATCCCACCCTCCCCCAGCTTGGAACCTAGCCTCACTCCAATAGGAGCCCAGAAGCTTCCAGAAGCTTTGTCCAGTCCTCTGTGTGGCAGGGGGCCAACTGCTCATTTATATTTCACTAGATACCGGAAATTATGTAATCAAAGTGGTATCTTTGATCAGTGATAAGAACTCATGTTTCTTTTGTCCTCTCTTATCCGCCTCCAATCTCCACAAGCATTCAGAATCTCTTCCCAGCGGAGCAGAAGCTATGCTGCCTGGGGCACAGGGCTTAATTGTCCCCAGGCTGGAAACATGCAGATCTGGGTTCAAATCCCGTGTGGCCCTAATTCACTCTCAGCCTCAGTTTCTATAGAATGAAAGATAATAACAGCAAATTGAGTGATCTCCAAGGCTACCTTGGAGATCTAGTTTGCTGGGTAACTTGGGAGCTTCTTTCCTCTCCCTGGGGCTGTCTCTCCTCTGTGACATGGCTTTGGAAGAGCTCCCTCCTTAGAAATGACTGCGGGGACTTTCAGAGCCTGAGAGGGGTGCCATGGCTGTGTCTGACTTGTTCTGCATGGTTCTCGAGGGGCACGAGACAGACTGGCAGAGGCTGAGACAGAGCTCTGGGCCCGGGCCTGCCAGGAGTTGTAGCCACTGAGTGAGGGAGCTCTGTGGGAGCCCCAGGAGCGGGGGGAGCATGGAAAAGCTGAGCTGGGCCTGGGCTGGGGAGGGGCGGGGAGGCTGCGGTTCACAGAGGCTGCACAGAAGCTGCACAGAAGCCCCACGCCTGGGAGGAGGCGAGTCAAGGCCTTATTTATTCATGATCAGGCTGTTGGCATTTGCACTTGCTTGTACTGTTTGCAGGCGTCACCTCGGGGGAGACCCGGCCGAGGGCCTGGCCTACAGCAGATGCTCCGTGACTATCTGTGAATGAAAGAATCTGATCCTTACAAAAAACAGGTTGTTCTGACTCCCAGGCCCGTCTCCTTGAGGTTACACAGATCTCTGCTGCTGGTGGGATAAGGAGGCCACATGGAATGTAAAAACCCACAGACTTTAGATTTGGAATGACCTGGGTTTGAACCGTTTCCTTATCCAGCCATCTGTCCTTTCTTTCAACAAATGTCGATCGCCTTCTCGGTACCAGGTGCCGTGTGACCTTTGGCAAGTCACTTAACCTCTCTGAGCTTTAGTTTCCTCCTCTGTAAAATGGGGATGCGGTACCATCTACCTTTCCAAGGTTGTTGTATAGATTGAGGGAGATGAAGGTGGTAAAGCACCCAGCACTAGAACCTGGGTGCCAGTGGATTGTCGTGGCTGATGGTTGAGGTAGGGGCATCGTTGCATTAAGAAAAGCAGGAGGGTTTGAACACGGGCACTTTCATCCTGTTGGCAGTTTCGAATTGGGACTAGATCTTGAGAAATTCACTCCTTACACTAGTATCACCTAGAACCCAAGAGAATAGAGGGATATTTTTGTTCTGTTCTTAGCCTATCGTTTTTGAGCTTCTGTTCTGTGCTAAGCAGTTTGCATGCTGTGTCTTACAGCTCGAAGTGGGGAACAGGGTAATTGAGAGTTTAAGGAGGGGATGGACTGTTTACAGAGCTGTGGGCAGCATCAAAGGAACCACATGGGTCCAACGTAAATGTACAAGGGGAGGGGAAGGTGTTACCAGAACCCGGAAGAGTTAAAACATGACCAGGGGTCTCTGACAGGAGCTGGGGCCAAACTACAGCACAGCAGGGAGGGAGCAGGGAGAGAAATACTCTGCCCACTCTCCTGCAGTGGCCTCCCACTGGCCAAACGCAGCCAGAAGCAAAGAGCAAAAAAGCCTGGGGGGTTCAGCTTCCCAGGGCACAGAGTAGATCTGGGGGACAAATGGAGAATAACCAACATACATGTTATCTTAGAAGAAGAGTATTACATCCATATTTTACAGCTGGACAAACTGATGCCCCAAAGCACAAGGAGATGAAGTGACTTGCTCAGAGCCACGTGAAGAAGCCCTGTCCCAGGAGGCCCTTCCCTGGGACAGAGTCAGGGGAAGACACAGCATCCTGAGGGCTTTCCTTGGGCATAATCGTGAGCTCAGGTGGTCAGAGATGGGAGGACCCTCTGAGGTCTCCTGCCTCCCCCTCTGCAGGCTACAGGCACTGAGCAGAGGTCCAGAGACTGAAAGTTCATTGTGAAGGGTCACCTGGCAGTTAGCAGCACACTAAGGATTGGACTCGGGTCTCCCAGATCCCAGACCTGTGAAACTTCTTGCCTGCTGCCAGGGACCATGCTAGCCAGGACTTACTTTTTTCTACAAGGCTTGGCAGGCGGGCTCTTGCAGTTGGACACAAGGGTGGACTTGTTCCGTGGGACGAGGTTCCCTAGGTTTGGCTGTCGGAGGCCAGGACCCTTGGGGGAAGCCTATAGTGGGGGCTTGGTTGTTTCCATGGTTCTGTTTGCATGAGCCCTGAGCCCAGGCCTCTGTCCATCTCCCCCAGACAGGCCTGAGGCCCCTGTTCCCCTCCCCCTCAGCTCTGGGCCCTCTCAGAGGCCCTGTTGTTTGCAGCGTGGAGTGGAAAATCCCACCCCGGCCTTGTGAATCATCCCAGAGTCACCCGCTCAGGCTTTGGGCCCTGGAAAGAAATGGCAGCATTTTTCCACTGCATGGAGAACAGGCAGGGTCTCAGATCTGGGGAGAGGGGGCGCCCACCCTCATCCGCTAACAAAGAGCACTGCGAGGGGAAGAGCCAGGCCTGTGGCTGCAGCTGGGCATGGGGCATCCCGGTCCCAGGTCGGTAAAGGAGGGCCGGCCGAATCTACAGCTGGGGGCTGGGCTGCCATGGCGAGGAGTCAGGCCGTAGACTGACATCACCCGGCCGGGCTGTGGGTCCCAGCTGGCACAGAGTCTGCTCTGCAGATGTTGTGGATGAGGTCAGACCCCAGCTTGGATGTCCTCGTTTCTAGGGCAGAAGAAATGCCAAGAGGGAGTGTCCAGGCCTCTGTAGTTGTGGCTCTACCAGGGTCCACGAGGGAGCGTCCTTGGAGCCCTGTACAAGCCCGTCGCCCCTTCGGGCCTTGGCCTGCTCTGTGAGATGGGTATGATCTCACTTTTCTTCTCCTGCCAGATATCCTAGAGGAGGAAATCACCACCAGCCTGCAATTCAGGAAGTGCTAATGTTGGGAAGCATCCAGAATGCTCATTTCGAAGATGCCCACGGAAGGGAGGGGAGTTACCCCATGTTGCACAGCCAGTCAGAATACAGCTGGTCAAGATTTTCTGTGTAGAAGTAGCCTAGGGTAGGAGAACAAGTCAAATGGCCTTGGGTTGAATCGAGGCTCTGCCTATTAGCTGTGCAACCTTGGACGAATCGCTTTGCCTTTCCGAGCCTCTCTCTGGTTTCTTATCTGTTGAAAGGGCTCAGTACCTACAGTAACGCTTAGCCTTAGCCTCTGCATTTCCCTTTAATTCTAGTTCACATGAAAGAATAGGGCCACGGAGAGCCTTCTAGGAAGGGAAATCTTTTGCTCTTCCCGAAAAACAGATGTGAGGAGGGTGGCTTAAAATTTCAAGCTGGGGAGGTTCCAGCAGCTTGCTTAACAGAAACAACAGCTAACTTTTTGGGCATTCGCTATGTGCCAGGCAGCAGGATTAGCACTTTTTATAGGTTATCTGTCAGCTAGGTGCTATTATATCCTCGTTTTTGTAGTTAAAGAACGAAGCCTTGGATACTGAAGGTTACTTGCCTAAAGCCACAGAGCTAGTAGGTGGGGGTGCCCCGCGTGAAGCCAGAGCCCCAGTCTTACACCATAGTCAACTGCTCCCTGGGGAGGAGCGGAAAGTAGGCTGGCCCTGGATCCCAAACCTGCAGAACTGGACATAGGACTAGAGACTGTCCTCCCAGGCCCCCGGGCTCTGGATGACTGCTGCAAATTTGGCCAGCAGCGCCAGAGGCTTGGAGGTGGCTGCTGGGACTTGGCCTGAGGTCATGCAGCAGCCGCCCCCACTCCTCCATCCGGGGGCCCTTTCCAGTGACCCTGGGGCTTTGGTACCCATATCTGCCTGTCTGGATCTCTCTTCTGATTTTTATTCATGGACGAGCAAGCACGTGGTGTTCACAGGCCAGAACTGTGAACCAAGGCTGCCCAGCGTGAGGTCTGGATTAATTACCAGCCAAACCGTACTGGGTTTTCAACACTGATTTTAACTCTGGGCAGGAAACCTGGAATCTCATTGATGGTTATTTGAAACAAATGAATTCCCCAGGCCTCACACATCCTCGAAAGCCTGGCTTCCTTCGAAGGCTCCGTGTTCAGTTCTTCAGATCAGGCGCTTGGTTAATCATCATGCACTCCTTGGGGTAGACGGAACGGTAGCTACTGAACCTATTGTAAAGGGGAGCAGCGGAAAACAGACAGGCCGAAGGGCTTGCACAAAGTGCAAAACCGAGATTTGAACAAAGGTCAGCCCATGGTTTAGTACGTCTGCTTGTCTGCCTCCCTTACTATGTGAACGGAGGAGCCGTGAGGCCAGACAGGTGCTCACTGAATGCCATGTTGCAAGGTTAGGCTGTTATCTTGCGGGAAATGGGGAGCCATCAACTGTTGATGAGCAGGGGAGTACTTTGGGAAGGTGAACCAGGCTGTGTGGAGGACTAGAGAGGGAAGAGGGCAGAGGTGGGGAGACAAACAAAGGGGCTGTTGCAGGTTCTTGGGGAGCAGTGATGAAGGATGGGCCAGGCTGTGGCCATTGGAATAGATGAAACATTTGAGTGACGATTACATACAAGACATCGTGTTACACATTTACGGTCTCTCGTTTCGGTAATACTGTAAAAAGTATGTTATTATCCCCATTTTATAGATCAGGCTGGTTAAGGAACTTGTCCAAACCCAGCTGGGAAGTGGTAGCCCTGGGATTTGAACCCAAGCCTGTCTGATGCTTGTGCTCTTTATGCTATACTGCATCTCCACGGTGCAAAGATGCTCGGCGTCACCTTGGACAAGTCCCTTCTCTTCTCTGGCTCTGCAGAGAACTTGGCTGAGCTCCGAAGTCTTTTGCTGTTTTACTTTATCAAACATTTGGCTGAGCCCTGGGGAGAGAGAGATGACTCATATCCTATTAGTTCCTTTGAGGAGACCATGGTCTGGTGGGAGAAGCAGGCTTCTAAGCAGACAATTCCATGATAAATCTAGTGGCCTTCAAAGCAGAGAGAAAGAGGGAGACTTGGCCCAAATTGGAGGAGGAATCATGGAAGGTTTCCTGGAGGAGGTGACACTGTAACTAAGTTAGCTGAGTAATAAAAGATGAGAGCTTTAAAGACTGAGAAATAGCAGCTGCAAAGGCCCGAAAACTCCCAAGAGCATGAGTTCCCCAGGCAGGGACCTCAGGAAACCCCTCTTTTCAGCCATGGGATTTCCATGCCCAGAGCTCTGGACAGGTTTGTTGAATGAATGCTTGAACCCATTCTCTACTACTACTTGACACTGATGCTGTTTTGCTTTCTTTTCAGGGTCCCCCTGGGCTGCCTGGGCTCCCTGGAGCCCCCGGTGCACGGGGGCCTCGGGTAAGTGATCACACATCATCCTTCGGAGCACTGGTTGGCTCTCTGGCCTGTGTCCCACTGCTGCTGAAGTCCCAGCTTTGCTTTGTGTTCTCAAACTGTTCCCTGCCTCTCTCTGGCATTCATTTTCTACTTTGTCCATTGGAGTGGACTTAGGGCTCTTAAGGGCACCGTGTGGACAGACATGCCATGGGACAGCGATGACCTCTTGCAGGGTCTCAGTTGTCATTGCTGCCTGGGGCTGAGAAGGGGTGTCTGCAGATCACATCCCTGAGCTTATGGGCTCTGGGGCTTGTCTAGGAAAAAAAAAACCTGACTTTGGAGGACATGACCCTCACATCCCTCTTCCCACCTCTGCAGGACCATTCTGGGGTAGGGATGCTGACATAGGCAATTAGACAGGCCATGCCAGGGAGGGGGTGAGCTCCCTGTGCTGAAAAGTTCAACTGGAGGCTGAAAGATGGCTTGGCAGGGCTGCACTGGCCGATAAGAACTAGCCTGAGCCTCTGGATGAAGAACAGCTCCTATGTATTATGCCTCCCATGTCACTTAATGTTGACTTATGTGATCCCCTCTCTCCCAGAATCCCCATGGGTCAGTATGATCATTCTCATTTGGGGGATGAAGAAATTAAGCATCTAATAGATGGCAGAGCAAGGACTGGAACGAAGTCTCTTAACCATATGCTGGGACCCCTCCCTCTTGCAGGGAAATCCGCCCCCTTCCCAAGAGGACTCAGACCCACGGCGCCTGGCATCTGTGCCCAGGCTGAATCAGCCTTTCCCACGCTGGGTGCCTGGCGAAGCCCTGGCAGAGATAGCTGCCTGGGGCATATTTTTAGCTCCGAGGCCAGCGGATGGTTCTGGTTATGCAATTACTCGAGCCCTAGTTCCCTCCAGACCTGGCCCTGTGCTCCCCAGGCCCAGGGCTCTGGAATCTGCTCCATGCAGCGGTATTTCCTCCTGGCTTTGGAGTCTCCATGCAGCCCATGCCCAGAGCTGGGGACCACAGAAGTGCCATTGACACTGCTGGCCACGGGACCTTGCAGCCTGGGACCAGGATGAGGCCCTTTGACCCAGCATTTCAGGCCCAGGCAGTCTGCCTGTGCCCCCACTCTACACTCCTGAGCCCTCCAGCCTCTGCAGGGTTGCTCAGGCTGTCTCCTAGACCTGGCACACCCTCTTCTGCAAACTCCTCCTCCCTCCATGGCTCAGATCAAGTGCCAGCTCCTTTTCCAACGACCAGCCCCTTCTCGAAGCTCCTACAGCACTTTATCTGCCCTTCTGGATGGCACGAATCCCTTTCTAAAACTCATATTGACCTCTGAACTCTGTTTACGGAGCTGCATGTGCGTGATCTCATTCTATCTTCCCAGCCATCGTGAGAAATAGGTTCCAATACCCCCATTTTACAGGTGAGGAAACTGCGGCTCAAAACATTTTGGTTACTTTGGGTAAAGTCGAACAGAGTAAATATCAGAGCCAGGACTGAAACAAAATCGTCTGACTCTAGAGCCTGTGGTCTTAACCATCTGTGTGCTAATTTTTCCGTCTGCTTGGCTGAGCCCCACTGGGCTAGAGACAGGCCCAGCTTTCTGCTTTTTCTTACATGATGCCTAGCAGAGTGCACTGTCTGTGGCAGGTGCTGGACAAATGGTCACTGATGAGCTCTAGTCTGGGAGTCAAGAACACGTCCACCAAGAAGCTGTGTTATCTCAGCCAAGTTCCTTCCCTTTTCCGGGCCTCAGTTTCCCCATCTATAAATCATGGGATCCTGATAAGGCATTCCCAAGGTTCCTCCCAGCTCTGACATTCCACGAGTGAGTAAATGACTCTCCTGACATCCATCGCAGTCTCGCCCATCATCCTGTTTCTGGACTGGAAATTCCATAGATCATAAAATTCCAAAGATAATAGAATGCTGGGATTACACAATGTCAGCTCCTCTCTGCATAGATGGCAGCTCTGGTACTCAGGGCGGGGCAGGGCCTCACCTGAGGTCAGTGGCATGTCCTTCCCGCCTCCACATCCTCCTGTCATTCATTGAGGGATATTGGGGAATCCCTTGGCCCTGCCCCCATCCGCCTTTCTGGGCTGCAGCATTTATAGAATTGGTCTGCTTGGCTCCCACTCAACTATGTGCTTCGTTTCTCTGCAAGGCAGTGGCTGGAGAGGGATGGGGAGGTGGGGGTGGGAAAGCAGGAAGCCCCCATCTTCATGAGCTGCAGATGTGGTAGCCGAGTGCTCCGGCCCATCGTCTTTGGGGCAGCTTGGGGCACAACTGGGGAGACGTGGCCACCCTTGACCTGGTACAGCCCATGCCTTGTTCTGGGGTGTGATCAGGTGCCCCTCCTCGAACACCCCCACCCAACCTTTGCCCAATTCAGGCTGAGCTCTAAGATTAGACCCCAGAAGTCTGGGCTGGGGTGAACATCTGAGGTCTTCCAGGTTCCTTAGAGACCACTGGGTCCCAGTCATTTGTAAGACAGAGAGACTGAGGCTGGGGGAGGGGAGGCTCAGGAGCGATTCCAGGTCTTGACACTTCCTAGTTACAGCCCTGTGGCAACAGACTGTGTTTGGTGGGATGTTGGGAGGGGTTGGAAGGCTGATGGTTTTAGAGGGATGATCACCCATGACACCATTATATAAACCCCCCAGGCTGAGCGAGCTTCTGAACATTGTTCTTTCTAGATGTTTTCAGAGAAGGGGAGGGTCCCAGTTCAGGCATCGAGGAAGGGGGAGGTGCCTTGGTCAGAATGTGACAGACTGCAGCTGGGAAGTTGGCTTCCAAGAGAGAGAAAGGCAGCAAGTTCTTACAGAGCTAGCCAGATGGGTCAAGAGGGGTCAGGGACAAGGGCAGTGTGTCTGGAGGCTGGCGTGGTGGGGGGCACCGCGGGGCCTTTTGAGGTTCCTCTCTCCACCCTCAGTGCCCCAGATTATTCCTACTGGACAAAGACCACCAGGAATTACCTGACTCTTGGGCTCTTTTTATACCACTGGTCTGCAAGGCTGTATAGTTCAGGGCGCTTGCTGGAGAAAGTGGACATAACTGGACCCAGCTGTTGCAGCAGATTCAGAAATGGCCTGGGAAAATCTAGTGCCATGAATAAACCCTGGACTTGAAGCCAACAGACCCCAGTTCTGGCCCTTCCTTAGCTACTACTCTGCTGTGTGACACTGGCCAAGACTTTTTGATTCTCTAGGCTCATTCTTCCCAGCTGCTCCAAGGACCCTGGAGGGTGCCATAAGCTCAGAGCCTGAAGGAATCCAAGGGAGAGAAATGACTATGTATCATGGCCACAGTGGGGCTGTGCCTTTGTTCAGAAAAGGCCAAGCATTCCCTTCATTGAACTCTTAACTCCAAAGGCTCATGCAACAGTCAGTCTGAAGTCTGAAGGGTGGAGAGGTTCCTTTAGGTAGGAAGAGTCCCCAGAGGTTCCCTGGAGGAGGCGGCATTTGAGCCAGACCTTGTAGGATGGGTTGGGTTTCAGCTGGAGGGAATGGATGGGAAAGGCATGACAGATGATGGGAACAGCATGGCAAAGGTGCTGAAAGGAGAAAGTACCAGGCATGGAGCAGGGAAGCAAACAGCTGAGTGTGATTTGAGCCTAAGGAAGCCAGCTGGGAAGGGTTGATGGGGCCAACGGAGGAGAGTGTGGAAGGCGGTAAAATTCAGCTGTTAAGGGCTTGTGCTCTGAAATCACACATCTGAGGCTGAGCTCTAGCTCTGCCCCTTAGCAGCTGCATGGCCTAAAAAATCAAAAACCTCTCAAAACACCAGCTTCCTCCTTTTTATCCATTAGCCCACGAGGTAGGTACTGTCACGATTCCTGTTTTATTCAAAAGGATAAAATGAGATGGGCTAATGGATAAAATGAGATGATGTATGAATAGCGCTTAGCGCAGTGCCAGGCATGTGGGGGGCCCTCCTAAAAGAGAGTTGCCGTTGCAATACTGCTAAGATCTGGCCAGGGGAGGAGACCGAGCGTGTGCAGGAACGTGCTGGCACTGCTGTAGGAAGTGGAATGGCTCTGTTTTCCCTCACTTTTTCGTTTCTTTTCCCTTTCAGGGTCCTCCTGGGCCTTATGGAAATCCAGGCCTCCCCGGCGCTCCCGGAGCCAAAGTGAGTATTTATTGTGGAGTCTGGAGATAGGGCCATGGAGCAGATGCTGAAATTAGGGCCATGTTTTGGGTGCTTCCTAGGGTCTCCTGGTGGGAGGTCCTCAGGATCATTGCAGAGGATCCACACTGGGCCGCAGGCACGGCCTGAATGTCTCCTGAGTGCCAGGCCCCATGCTGGGCTGGGGACACAGTGAGGAATTAGGAGTTTAGCTTCTAGTTGGAAGTGATTAGGGGGAAGGGCAGCTGGAAACTGGAGCCCTTAAAGGGAGTGAGACAAAAGGTCATTTAATGCTAACTAGGGAGGGCCTTGAACATCTGACTAGGAATGTGAGGTTTACTGGGTCCTAAGATGCAACCTGAGGAGATATGTCGAGTTTTGAGCTGGGAAGGGATGTGGAAAGATTTCGTGTGATAAATATCGCTGGATGCCAAATGGAGGATGGACTGGGGGTGGGGGCCAGAGCGGAGGCAGGGAGACCTGGCTGAGGCTAGCCTGGGCCAACTCAGGCTGTGGGAGGAGGAAACGTTGGCGCATTCGCAATGATGTGGAGGTGGGATAGAGGACTTGGTAATGGACTAGAGGTGAAAAGTCGTGACTTCCCAGTGTTAGCCTGGGTGACTGAACCTGGGAACCCAGGAGAAGGAATGAGATGACATTGGTTTGGGAACTTGTAGCCCAGCTAGGTAGAGATGATTCATGGAGAGACATTCTGAAATTCAGAAGACTCCGAGCTGGAGATAGAGCCTTTGAAGGGTGGCTGACACAGAGATGCCACCTTCCCACCCTTCTTAGAAGGCCCCAGTTAACTTTTAAATGAGAGCACGAAGTGACCAGTGCTCTGATGACCGCGAGGACCTCCAGCCCCAGAGCTCCTGTCTGCTCCTGGGGCTTGGGCAGGGAACGGGGTTGTTCAGGGTGGTACGTGGAGTGAGAAGCAGGAGGGCAAAGCAGTGCCGGGCCAGCAACATTTAGGTCATGGGGGGAGGTTGTACAGAATGGCTGGAGAAATAGGACTGAAAGGGATACGAAGGTCAGGGAAGCCAAGGGCTCAGTGACTGTGATGAAGGAGCATGGGGACAGGCCAGGAAGGGCAGAGGGACTCCTGGTCAGGCCACCCGGCCTAGCCTGTCATCTGTGGGGTAACCAGGTGAAGACCTCTGGGCTTTGGTGGCCCAGGCCCCGGGTCATTCTTTGTTAGCTCAACTGCAAAGGTCCAGGGGCTTAAGTAAAGCCATTAATGACCGGCCCCAGGTCGGGCAGTGAGTGACAGCTGTACAGCCTCCAAAGGTCAGTGCTAACTCCCAGAGCAGAGCTGCTGCAGTCCATCAGCTTGTCAGGGAGTTTGGGACAAAGGTCATGCACAGGTAGCCCTGGATATATGACTATAGGGCACTAGAAGGCTGGTGCAGGAGCACCGGCCTCAGCCCTGCAGGTCCGTGACTCCATGGCTGAGGCTGGGCTGGGGATCCTTCCTCGGAAAGCGAGCACAGAGGCTTCAGGTGCCTGGTGCCCAGCAGCTGCCTGGAGGTGCTCTGGGTTTTAACAAGGCAGACACTGATGATAATGGCCACCATCTATTGTGCCTTTGCTCTATGCTGGGCACTGTGCACACACTTTATATAGCTTGTCTTATTCCATCCCCGCAAAGACCTAAGATATGGGTAGAGATACTCTATTCATTTACAGATGGGGAAACTGAGTCTCCGACTGATTGAGACACTGTCTGGGAGATGGCGACAGGACTGTCCCCTGGGAGGACCTGCTCCTTCTTTCTAGAAGGGACCTCCTTTGGAGACTTCTGCTTTGCAGAGGCCTCAGTTTCCCATGTCATGGGGGTTGGGGTGTTGTCTTTTGTTCTTGATTTGTAAAAATTATTTATGTTTATATATTAAGGTTATTAAGATTTCATCTACCTTACAAATATTTTCCAGTTTATTGTTTGCCTATTAAGAGTATTTGTGATGATTTTCACAACTGGAAATGTTATCTATTTTGAGGCTAGTAGGGAGGGACTAAAAATAATAGCTAATACAGATTAGGAACTTATGATAATGTCAGACAGTTTAGAGAGTGCTCCACCCATATGTAAAATGTATGGTTATTTACTTTTATAATTAGACATTTTTTCCCATACTAAAATTCACTTATATTTCTAGTCATTTTATAATATCATTTGTACTAAAAAAATTTAAACCATCTGGAATTAACCTTCAATGGGAGGGGTGATAGGAGGTAGGGCTCTAACTTTATTTTCCTTCCAATAATTAATTATTTATTAAATAACCTTTCCTCCACTGATTACTATATGATAGAACAGGGTCTATTTCAGGCCATTCAAATGTGTTTTATTGCTCTTCGTATTTTTTTATGTTCGTAAAATACTACTTTATATTATGACATTTACTACCTTTATACTGTGTCTTCTCACCCCTGTTCTTTTAAAATATTTCTGGCTATTTATTCTGTCAGATATACTTTATGCCCATCTTAATAATTTCCTTAAAAAACCCTCTTGGAGTTTTTATTAGAATTGTATTAAATGTGTATATTAATTTGTGAAAAATTAACATCTTTAAAATATTAAGTTTTCCCATTTGGTTGAGTTTTTTTAAATGTCTTTTAGTAAACTTTTATAGTTTCTATTGCATAAGCCCTGCACGGTTTTTAAGTTTATACTTAGAAATTTTATTGTTGCTGTTATAAATGGAGGGAATATTTTCCTCATTATATTTTCTAGCTGGCTCTCAGCTTTTGAAGAGACTGTTGCTTTTGTATTTTTGTACTTTTGTGCGTATTTTATAACCATGCCCTTTAGTGAATTATCTTATGAATTCTACCAGTATTTCAGTTAGTTCTCTTCGATTTTCTAGACAGGCACTCATATTGTTTGCAAAGGACATAGTTTTCTCTCCTTTTCCTCAAAAGTTAGTAGTCTTATTTGTTTTTCTTTCCTGATTGCATTGGCCAGAACTTCTAAACACATGAAATAGCAGTGGTGATATTAAGAGGCTCAGCGAATCTTCAGAGGACGTTCCAGGCCTGGGGCCAAGAGCTGACCCAATTCCAGCCCTAGCGTTGTCTCTTGTGACTCCATTCATTCATTTGCTCATTTGTGAAATATTTTTTTGATGCCTCCTCTGGGCCAGGCCCTGTGCTGGGTACTCAGGATCAGCGATGACTTATACAGGGACTTCCAGCCCAGAATTTCCCAGTTCTTTGTGATTTGTTTCTCCATTGTCTCAGCTTCTCTCTGGGCTTTATTTACCCAGAGCCCCCTATTCTCTCCACTGCTCAATGCTACCTTTAACTATAAGAACTATAGTTAACTACAGGTACTATAAGAAAGGATCTTATAGTTCTTGTTCTCACTATATTTGCAGCATCTATTTAAAATATACCCTCCCATGTGTCTTCTAGTTCCATAAGGCTCTTTTAACTAAGTCCAGTCTACTGTTCCCTATGCAGAGAGAAAAGGGGGCTTGTCCAAGGTCGTACAGGCTCATGGCTGGAGAGCTAGGTCTGGTGACCAGATTCTGTCCTCGCCAAGGTATAAGCAATTAATTAGAGTTTATGTATTCCTTATATCTCTTACTGGGGAATTTGCAGGAGTCTGGCTGAGAAGACATGTAATTTTTTCCATCCCAGAAGTCACACTGTCACTTAACCAGGATGTTTGGAGCATTCCTTGAGCTTTAAATTCATTGGTTCTCTCCTTGTCTTCCTCCAGCCTTAACTGTAAGTCCTGTTAGGGATTTACCCTCCGTCTGGGTCAAGTTCTCTCGACTTCCTCCTGGACTCCACTTGTCATCTGCAGTGTATTGAAATGTAAAGAGCTTGGGCTCTGGAACCAGAGTACCTTAGTCTAAATCCCATTTACTAACTGTGTGACCTTAGACAAGTTATTTATCCTCTCTGTGCCTTAGTTTCCTCATCTGTGAAATGGGAATAATGATAGTTGCTACCTCATAGATTTATATGTCGAGAGCTTAGAAGGACACTCAGTAAATTCTAGTGCTTATTATCATCACCTGTCTCTCTGGCTTCTCCCTTGAGAGTTCCCCATGGGCAAGCCCTGTGTCTTGTTCCCTACTGTGGCATTTCCTATAGTTGTGGTGAGACTTGGGTCATAGTAAATGGTCAGTAAGGATCTGTACTTATGGGTATTGTCCTTGGACCGGGATTACATCCCAAGCACTTTGCTGCAACTGAGGCTGCAGAGAGATACCCATAAATAACTAAAATGCCCTGGGTAAGGACCCCAGGCAAGGGAGCAGGTCCAGCATCTCTTTGGGTCTCCGTTTCCCTTTTATAAAATGACTAGGATACATGGAAGCCCACCCATGAAAGCTTTTTAAGCCAAGCTCCTTTACCAACTTTAGACTGAGGTGGGCAAGGGCGGAATGGGGAGAGCTGCTGCCCTTTTTTGGCCATTGGAATCCTGGGTAGCCCTGGGCCTGGCCTTGTACCATGGACATAAAAGGCAGTGGAGCTGGGTTTGTGAGCAGCTGAGGGTGGGACAGTGTGTGAGGGGCAGCCGCAGTGTGAGATCCCAGAGGACGGGTTCTGCAGAAGTGGCCCCGGTGGACGGAGAATTGGTGTCCTAGCAGGGAGGGGCTGCCCTTCAGCCTGGGGCAGCTGGAAGGTGTGGGAGAAGTCCCCAGCTTTCCCATTTGGAAATGAGAGCTCTGAACTCAGACAGACCAGGGATGAGTCAGACCTAGTAAGACCTTGCCTCTTACCTGCGTGTCACCCCAGGCTGTGACTCAGCCTCTCTGCACTCTGATATGGGTTCTGAGTTGCATCAAGTGGATGTTAAGAGGACTAATGAGTTGCTGCGTAGAGTGGGCCTGGCCCAGTACTGGGTGCAGAGTAGGTGGGCAGTGGAAGGCTGTTTCCTTCCCTCTTTAATGTGAGGATTTCTCATGAAGAGTAACTGAGTCAGAATTTGAAAGACGAAAAGAACCAAATGGGAATTAATTAAAGTTGGCCAAACCACCCCTCCCACGTGTCATGTCCATCATCTCACTGGCTCCTTGCCAAGAAATCTGGGAAACTGACGATGAGTGTGCACGTGTATGAGTGTGCGCATGCACCTGTGTGCGCATGTGAATGTGTATGCAAATGCTATGTGTATGTGTGAGTGTGCATGCATCCATGTGCGTGCGTATGAGCATCTGTGTGCCTGTGTGTATGCACTTGTGTGCATGCCTGTGTGTGTGTGCTGCACAGCTCCCATTTTAAAGGAGAGGAAATGGGGGCTCAGGGAAGTGAAATGGCTTGCTTGAGGTCCCACTGTGAGTCCCTGGCTTCACCCCAGGACTTCTGACTCAGGATCTATCCAGCTGGGGGAGGGAGCATGGGAGTGAGGGTGAAGAACAGTGGTCAGGAGTTCTTGAAAGGTGACATCAAGGTGGACCTACCTTCCAAAGGGCTGTTTTCAGAGTATTTTAACCAGGTTGGACCAAATGAGCAGGCCTGCAGCCGGGAGCACTCTCTTCAGCCCTGCAGGGGATGCGGCTGGTGAACTGTATGTGGGCCTTTTCTCAAGCCCCATTCTCTTGGGAGCTAGAATCCTTGCATTGGGGACACTCCCGAATGCTAGGGATTTATCTCTGACTGGGAACCTGCTGCTTGTTGGTTTCTCTCTGATTTACTGCCTGTTCTAACTCATCTTCAGGGTTCTAGTCTTAGCTCTGCCAATGCCTCATCTTGGGCCACAAACAGTCCCTTTCCTTCTCTAGCCTCAGTTTTCCCAACCATGTGGTAGGGTGATAACACTTCCCTTGCCCACTTCAGCAAGCTGTCGTGAGAATCTAGTGAGGTGAGGAATATTGCAAACTGTGAAGAGTTGTACACAGTTGTAAGTGGGTGTTATTGCAGTGACCCTAGGTGATCAGAGTGGTGAGGTGAGTATTGGGAAAATGGAAAAGAATTGGGCATGCCTCTTGTATGTGTCTTTTGGAAGCTCTCTGAGAGCCTCCAAAAGTGGAGCAAGCCTGGAGGCAGTCCTAGCAATGCTCACATGCAAGGTTCCGTCACCTGCATGCGGACCCAGCTTGGGGAGGACGCGTTCAAGCTGCATCTGGAAGAATGTTATAGTTTGGCTAATGATGACCGGGGAATAGGTGGGAGTGACTGCCTGAGCAAGGGCCTGGCAGCAGGAAAGTGCAAGGCATGGCTGAGGAATGGGCCGTGGTCTGGGGAAGGGGCAGAGGCAACCCTGTCTGTGTGTTTGGCTGGCAGAAGGAGAGCAAAGTCTGGTCAGGATGGCTGGGACCAGAAGACCAAAGACTTGGAACACCAAAGAGTTTGGACTTTGTTGTCATGCAATCAATTAGTGGGGAGCTGTGGAAGGTGTTAGAGCCAGGGGAGTAATGGAGCTGGGTGAGTGGGGATTGGGTGGAAGGGCATTTAAGCACAAGACAGGGCTTAGAGCACAGTCTGTGGGGAGACATCCTCTCTAGATGACTCGGCCGCCAAAGTGGAATTATTTTTGTTTCAGGGACAGAAAGGGGACCCAGGGCTCTCACCAGGAAAGGCTCACGATGGGACAAAGGTAGGTTTCCAGGGACCCCAGAGCTCAGGGAAGTGGGGGAGTGGACTGCCATGCTCTGGGGTGAGCCGTCCTGGCAGAGGCCACTGTGTGACAAAGGCAGGGAAGTAGGAAAGTGTGGTTTGGATTTTTCCTTGAAGTTCTTCTGCTTTTTCCCACACTAAACCCAAAACCATTTCCTGCTGTCTTCTTCCTGGGCTGCAACCAGTAAAACCAACAGATTTTGCCTATGGACACACTCTTGGCGAATGTCATTTTGCCTCATGCCCTGCATAGCTTTCTCTAGGGCCCACTAGGTGACCCTTGGCATCCAGAAGCTTCTTGGTAGCACAAAGCCGGGAAGCTTCCAGAAGATGTTCAAAGTCCCCTCTGAGGTTGTTAATTCCAGGAGACACGTCTATACATTTCTAGGAGGAGGGATGGGAACAGGCCAGAGATTCAGGGCTCTCTAACCTTGAAGGGCTGTGAGATTAGAAGCTTCTCCAGTGGAATAGAATATACTTAGGCCAAAGGACTTCATCCATTCCTGAAGCGTCCACCCCATAAACAGATCAAGGGGCCTGGAGGGAGTGCAGGACAGGTGGGAACAGGGGAACCGAGAAATCCAAGTGAGATCCCCAGTGTTTCAGACCTTCATATCCTGGAAGGAATGCTCCAGTCTGGGTTCCTCTAGGCACAGCATCAGAGCCCTCCTGACAGGCGGAACACTGCTTCTCAACCCAGCCTCCTATGCTTGAGTGCATAGAAGTGGCAGTTCCCTTTGATTTCCCCAAGACACAGGTAGCTCATTCCTTCACATCCTTACTGATAAGTTTTTTCATTCATTACTGGGGGGAAATGTTTACATATACTCCCTTCTGCTCCTCATCAGAACCCTATAAGCCAGGGCAGATGGGCCCAGTTTGCAAATGAGAAAACAGAGGCCCTAGAGGTAGGTGGCTTGCTGGAGGTCACGTAGCTGCTCAGTGCAGAGCAGGACTGGTACCTAGGTCTGATGGAGTCAGGGGCCTAGGCTTCTTTCTTGCCCTGGGTTGTCTGTTCTCAGGTCTCATGGTGGTGGCAGAAATGCCTCCTATTTATGACCACCATGCCCAGCAAAGATGAAGAATGCAAAGAGAGTGAGAGAGAGAGACAGAGAGAGAGAGAGAGAGAGAGAGAGAGAGAGAGAGACAGAGAGAGAGAGAGACATTGGTGAGTGAGCATTAAGTATAGATGAGCAGCAGCACAGACAGAGAGAGAGACAGAGAGAGAGACAGAGAGAGAGAGAGAGACAGAGTAGAGAGAGTATATTATATATATATATTTATATATAGAGAGACAGAGAGACACAGAGAGAGCGAGCTGATTGGAATGAGACATGAATTGCATGTTCCCTGGGGACAGTGGTTTTCAAATAGTGGTTCTCAAATATTTAGCAGCAAGATCAATTTCTCAAATGGTATCCTATGCTGAAGTCCAGTATAGAAAATAGATCCAATGGAGAGACTGGGTTGAGTGGGAAGGGCCAGGGTACCCCGCCTACTCGGCTACCCTCACTCTACTCAGAGGCCCCCAATGTCCTCTGAGGCCTCTGGGCCTCCATGAATCCTGTTTACAAACAATTGGCCATATAAAGTCACACATTCAATTTAAGGAGTGTCTCTGCTCCCATTCCCCCAGCTTACCCCCTTGTCTGTGTTTTGCAGGGCGACGCGGGCTTGCCCGGGCTCCCTGGGAATCCAGGACCTCTTGGACGAAAGGTACACCTTGGTTTCAATGCTTTGCCTTGCCAGTAGGCTGCCTAGCATGCAGGGCCATCTGACAGGAGCCTTGTTAGCCTCCTTCCTCCCGTCTGCCTCTCCCTAGCTCCCTTGGGCACAGGGAACATTGGTGGGGGTGAGAGATTTATGGACGTCTGTGCTTATCTGGGGGTGGGCAGCACCTTGGCTTGGAGTAGGTTTCCCTAGCCATGCTTAATGAGGTGTGAAGAGAAGTGGCCTTGGTTCGCTGTCCTTCCTCTAGGGGTCCAGCTGCTCCCAGGAGGCCTTCCCGTGGTGGTGACAGGAATATTGTCAGAACCAGGAGGGCCGGCATTGGCCCGGCTCTACCTCCAATTGATTGAGTGGCCTTGGGCCTGCATATTTCCTCCCTGAGCCTCAGCCTCCTCCTACCTGGGATGGAGACAACAGCCCCCCACACTTGACCTCTTAGTGCCTGGGCTGTCAGCCTGGAGTGAGACCTGGAGCAAAGAAACTGGGATAGTGGGCTCTGGGGCCAGTCAGACCTGGGTTCTACTCCCAGCTCCACCGTTTCCTAGCTGTGTGAGCTTGGGAAAATCAATAACCTCTCTGAGTCTAGTATTCGTCTCTCCCTGGTATGCCGATATGCTGCAGGGGAAGGGGAACGTGCTGCAGAGGCAGTAGTTCTCTGTACCTTCTGAGCTATGGCCATGCTGGGGGAATTACTTCTCTAAACATCCTTGGAAGAAAGTCTGCCATTTTCCTAGATGGTGTGTCTCTGACTTACGGTGCCCCTAGATTTTGCCCCAGCTTCCCAGCCAGGCTCCCTCATCCTTCACATTCAACTCTAGTGGTGCCCACGCTAGGAAGACCTCCTGGATCCTCAGCCTTCAGGCCAGGAACCTCCACTCTGCTCAAGAACCCCCAGCCCATCTTAGCTGAGTTATTCTTATCCGGAGTCCAGCCTCACCAACCACGCCCTGCGAATCTGGTTTGTTATCTTCCCTACTGAGGCTAGCACAGGGTCTGCACATAGTAGGTGTTCAGGAAACAGGGAGGACAATGCAGGCCAAGGATCAACTGCTTTTTGCAGGGAAATCTCCCTCTGCTGATGGGTTTTCCAGTAGATACATCAGCCTAGGGCCATGTCTTAAGCTTCTACCCTGGCTCCCAGCTGTAGCCACAGCTGCCATCTCTCTGGGCCATCTGGTTCTCATCTGGACAGCTGTGGTGCCTCCTGGCTTCGTCCTGTCCTTGCTCCCCATGGCACAGGATACTTGGAGCGTCATGTCCTCCTCATCCCTTTCTCCTCCACCCTCCATGGCTAGCGCAGGCCAAACCTCGAATCTGAAGAGGCCAGAGCCAGACCGGAATCTGCAGCTGCCTGTGAGCTGGGGAAACATGGAATTTTCTGGCTCAGAGAACACAGAGGGACTCTCTCTCTCTCTACTCACTTCCCCTCTGGGCTCCAGCATTTTCTGATGGATGAGGTGTGAGTGGAAAGTCTCCTTCCAGTCCTGGCTCATAAAGCAGCTGGTGGTGGTCTTGCTCTGCATGGTGGTGGGAGTTTAGCAGAGGTGGCAGGAGATGGGAAAACAGATTGGACCGGCTCCTGCCTGGGTTACAGGGCTCCCTGGTCTCGGCAGATGTCCAGGGAGGCCAAGAGCCCACAGCCAAGAGGGATCAGTTCACCTGAGTCGGGAAGGGCATCTTTTCTAAATTAAAGAAGAGCCTCCATGTGGCTAGAAAACTATTTGTCAAAGCTATTTACAGTGAGTCCCTCAGCTATGACCCAGGCAGACACAAGTTTGGTCTGTGGCAGGCCAGTGTCACCTGCTCACTGAGGGAGGGTGGTGGGCAGAGCATGGGGAAGCTCAGGTCCCCAGTGATCAGGGCCAAGAAGGAGGACTGACAGGGTAGGCAACTGTGCCTGGGATCATCACTGTTTTGTAAGTAGTCTCTCTTCCACAACTGTCGTTGGTGACATCAGTGGCCACTTTGTCCTGGTCCTGTTGGGTGGCTTTTCTGCCTCATCTCATGTCCTCTTTTCTCACTAGCATGTTCAATTTTGGTGTCACTTCAGAGTGACACCAATAATCCTATTTGTTCTTTTATTCAACAGGATCAGTTAAATGCCTGCTGTGTGCCAGGTACTGCTCAAGGCACTGAGCTGAATAAATAGACAAAATTCCTGTCCCCTCATCTCCCCAGAACTTTTATTCTTGTGGAAGGAGATAGAAAATTAGTAAAAACATAAGATATGTTAGAAGATGAAAACGACTGTGGAAAAACAGGCAGAGAAAGGGAGTTTGGGCTGGGAGGTTTCCATATTAAATAGCGAGGCGAATTAGAGGTGGCATAAAGCGTTACTGTCCCTCATTACATTGTTTCCTCACGATAGCCTCCAAGGGGTAAGGCAATATCATGCCCACTTGACAGCTGAGAAAGCCAAGGCCCAAATAGGTCTCACACATTTATTCATTCATCCTACCAGTCATTCAGTGACTGCGTACCTGTATGCCAGGCCCTGTGCCGACACTGGTGTTAAATGCAAATGAAGTCATCGAGGGGCCTCACAGAGGCTGAAATCTGCAGCAGTGGTTCTCAGCCCCACTGTGCAGTAGAACCAGCTGGGGAGCTCAAGCCCTACCCCAGAGATCCTGGTTCAGTTGGTCTGAGTGGGACCCAGGCACAAGATTCTCATATGCAGCCAAGACAAAGAGCTACTGGCTTAAATGGAAGTACCTTCCAGGGTCACTAAGCGGCAGAGCCGGGGTTTGAACCCAGGTCTCTGACCCTCAGGCCCTTTCTCTCCAAAGCGCTGATTCAAACAGCTTCTCAAATAAGAGTGGGCCCATCAAGTGAAAAAGAGGCTCCCGCATGAGAAGTTTCAGCTCTCTGCTTCCAGGTGGGCCTGCGATGTTTGCAGAGGGGCTTTGCTGAGCCGATTTCCGAGGTTTGGGCAAGCGCGTAGAGCCGGTCAGACAGACCTGGATGGAATCCAGCCCTATTCCTCTCTTGCCGTGTGAGCTGGGGCAAGTGGCCTCACCTCACTGAGCCTGAGCTGCCTCATAGAGTGGTTAGGAGGGTTAAATGTGATGCTACATCCCCAGGACCTAACACAGGGCTGGCACACGGTGGGCACTGCTTCTGTAGTTGCTGAATAAATGAATGATCATGACGTCCTGAAGGAGAGGCACTGAGGTCTTGCCTGCCTGGTCCTATCAGTAGTCTTGCTTAGTTGACAGTTAAGCACCCTCCACTACCCAACAAATTTACCCGAACCTCATCTGCACCTTGGGAAGGCAGAGTCCGGCGATGTCCCCCATCTGACCCTCCTGCCTTCTCTCCTGTAGAGAAGTGCTTCTCACCCAGGAGTGATTTTGCACCCCAGGGTACAGTTAGCAATGTCTGGAGACATTAGTTGTCACAGCTGGGAGTGGGGTGGGAGGTGCCACTAACTTATAACAGGTAGAAGCCAGAGATGCTGTTAAACAGCCACCCCACCACACACTCATCCGCCCTACGGTGCAGCGGTGCCGAGGCTGAGAAACTCTGCTGTGCAGAAACCCTCACTCCAGCCAAGCCGATGTGCCCGTTGGCACTCATCCCCCGCTCCCTCCTACTGCCCTCACCCTGCCCAGGCGCCTTCTGTGCCCCCCAAGTTGGCCGTCATCAGTGAGAAGCTGTGATAAAATAGGAGGGCGGAAGGGTCAGCTGGGAATGTTTTGGGGGAACACGATTGAGGCTGCCTGAGATGATGTCATATGTAGCACCCCCAGTTCCATGCAGAGCCTCTTCTCTAGGCTCCCCTCTGTGTGGCCTTCTGGGGTCCACACCCCCTGCCATTTCTGAGGTCCAGTTCGCCTGTGCTTTCTAACTCGGCTCCTCTCTCGGGCCTCGGTTGACAATGCCGCCTGCTTCGATGGACTGCCTTCCCTCTCCGGGCACTCGGTACTTCTTCATTCCACTCAACGTGTATTTAATATCTATAACCTCTTCCAGAAGGTGGGGAGTGAGTTTGTTTTGTTCACAAGAGTATTCTTAGTGCCTAACACAGGGTCTGGCTCATCTTCGGGGCTCAGCAAATCTTTGTTGAATGAATGACTGGATGAGTGAATGAGCCATCTAGAAATTGTACCTTCCTGCCCTGACCTGTCTCAGGCACCCACTGTGCAGAGTCTGGCGTCAGATGCCTGGCTATGCTATGGTAGACTGTGCTTTTGGATGAGCCACACATTCAAAATCCTATCATTTCTGAGCCAACAGGAAGGATGCTTTGAGAGGACAGCTAGGGAAACAGAGGCCCAGGAGGGGCAGGGACTTGCCCAGTATCATGTAATGGGTCACTCTACCTCTTGGCATGTGTTTCTTCTTCACTGATCCTTTTCGTTAAATGGGGCTCTCTGTCCTGTTGACTGCCCCACGTGACATGCAGCTGCAAGGTGACAGGGAAGTCTCATGGAATATTAAACAAGTATAGTGAGTTCCATTTTACTGCAGGAGAAGCCAGAACCTCGTATGGGCTGAGGTAGAGCCTGGACGAACATGTTGGTCCCCACGACCCTCAGGCAAGGACAGGACCTCCCTTCCTTCCCTGCCCAAAACCTAAATAGCATCCCAGCCGACAGGGAGACTGTCTGCAGCAACAGTGAGGTGATGTCTGGTTTCTCCTTGTGCATTGTAAGCAGTGATTAATCTGGCTTCCAAACCAAAATATAGACCGAGCTCTATTATAAACACGGGTCCTGAGGAGACCCGCCTGCCGGGCAGCTGGAGGTCCCTTGCAGACTCCATGGTCCTTGGAGCTCTCCTGAAGCATCTGTTCTCCCCTAGTGCCAGTCAGGCACCGATCACACACAGAGAAATCACTGCCCGTGGGTCCACCTTGCGGTCAGTGCCTGCCCCATAATTGCTGGGGCCATAGAGAAGATAATGGTTTAGATTTTTCCAGGTCCTGGGGCCCTGTTATTTGAAGCTATTTGGCTGACCCTAGCATGGTAAACACTGTGAAGATACTTCCAAGAAGCATATGAACCTCCCACCAACCCTACCCCATGCCGTGGCTGTGCTCAGTCTGCTGCTCTTGTCTGGCAGAAGAAACGGGCGTTCGTGGCCATGTTCAAGGCCCTTCGGGGCCCACTAATTGAGAAAGACCTAGGAACTGTAACCTTCTGGACATAGCACAGCCCAGCAGGTGTAGAGTCCTGGGGAACAGTCCAGGCTTGGCTACGACTTGCTAAATAACCTTGGGCAAGTCCTTTCTCCTCTCTGAGCCTTGGTTTCTCAGTCTGTCCAATGAGAAAAGAAGTTGTCAAATTGATGGCTAAGGTCCCTTCCAACTCAGACACTCCAGGGTTTCGTGACTGTCCTCTGCCCCCAAAATGTAGCACTGATCTGTTCTGGGGAGATTGGTCTGTAAGGGGGTCTTTCTCTGGGTGGCCCTGTGGCTCTTCTAGGTGGGCCTCAGGCCTCAGGAAGTATGTCTCATTCCATGATTTGGTGATTAAAGATACAGGGATTGGAGTCTCGTAGTCTGGCACTGCCCTTGGGAAGCTGCGTGGCCTCAGGAAAATCACTTTACCTCTCTGAGCTTCAACCGGCAAGTGTGCACAGTAATTCCTACCTCCCAGGGGTGATTGCAAGGAATTGAGCTGATGTATTGAAGGCTTTAGTGCCGAGCCAGGCATAGGGCAAGTCACTGTTCATGTCCCTGATGATCATTTGTTTCCTTTTAGCTATGTTCTGAATAAAGGGTTTACTTGAAATCTCCTCCTGGGATTTCACTGGCCACAAGTCTCCTCTAAAGTACTGGTTTCCAGCAGGTTTCTTCATGGCTACAGAAGAAGCCCAAGGAGCAAGTGATACTCAGGGGCTCCCTGGTCACCTTTCACACTTCTCTTGAAACCCTTGCCCATTACTTCATTCATTCTTTGTTGCAACCCCTTGAAGCAGGCAGAGGATGGCAGGGTGGGCTCAGAGAGGGCAACGATGTGTGCCAAGACACACAGTCTAGAGCTCAAGGCTTGATTCAGCTCTTCGTGGAAAAAGACTTGCTTCTTCTTGCTCATCTGCAAGCTCCAAGTGGAGAAAGATAATAATGGTGATTATACACATCATACCCTGACACATGCCTTCTCAATGTGGCTTTCCATCGTATTACCACCCGACACGTTCTGGCTTCCTGCTTCTTCTCTGACCACCCCTGCCCATCCAACCCTCGCCCTTCACTCTTTCTGCTCCAGTCGCATGGGCCTCATTCCTTCTTGAACTCATCTGAGAGCATTCTTGCCTCAGGACTTTTACACTTGCTGTTCCCTCTACCAAGGAGCCAGCTGTCTGTCTAGCTTCCTTACGTCATTCATCTCCTCAGAGCGGCCTTCCCTGCAGTCACACCCTCCCCAACACTGCCATTCTCCGTCTTCTAACTCTGCTCACTTTTCTTCGTGGCACTGGTCACTACCACAGATTATCTCATTCAAAAATTTTATTTTGAATTATGGTAAAAAAAAAACCCCAACATAAAATGTACCATCTTTACCACGCTTAGGTGTGTACAGTTCAATCATGTTAAGTACATTCACATTGTTGTGCAACCAATCCATGCACCACCTCTTATATCCCCAGCTTACAAAAGCAGAAACCAAGGCTCAGAGAGGTGACATCAGTGGCCTCAGGTCACACAGCCAGCCAGCAGTGAAATGAGAGGAATCCAGAACAATCCGAAATAAGGTTTTAACTATGCTGCATACCTGTTGCTGGCTGTGGCCTGTACCTCAGTTTGCTCACTGGAGTAAAAAGCACACACCTCACATCAAAGAATCTCATTTAGCCATGTTGAATCCATCTCACAGATCCAGGATTGAGATGCAAACATATTGCTGAGCAGTCTGAGGCATGAGTAGGTGCAGAAGGAATGCTCGTAAATGTCCCAAACCTCCTAGGTCAAACTGACTCTGCTGTTTATAATTAAAAGTCCTATTTCCTGGGGGTTTACAGGGGTGAGCATGTGTGCCTATGTGTTTTCGTGTGTATGTGCATGATCTGTACAGGCCCAAGATGTCTGCAAGGCTCTCCATGTGGCCTCAGGTGTCAGAAGGACCCCATGGTGAATGTGAACCTGTTTGGTCCTTAGCAGTGGGACTTGGGGTGAGTGGCTTCAGTTATCTGAGACTCAGTTTTCTTCTCTGTAAAATGGAGGTGATAATTCCTATCCACGCGTTATCTGGCTGTTGTAAGGGCTAGAGGAGGTCATGTAGGTGTTGTCCTGGGCAAACAGCCGTGCATAGAGTGGTCTGCAGGCATCAGGTGTGTGTACTCTTGAGTCTTGTATATCACCTCAGGGAAGCCTTAGAACTCTAGTTCTCAAACAGAGCTGTAGGAGCTCAGAGTTCTGACTCCTTCATTTGAGGTCCAGAGAAAGAAGGGTGGTAACCTACCCAGAGTTGCCCAGTAAGTCAGACATGGTGTCTGAGCCAGGCCCAGGGCTCCCCGTGTGAGGGGCTCTAACGGAGGTTAGAGCAGCCACCCTGTCGGACATGGAAGCCCTCTGCTCCGTCCTGTTTCACAGCCCTAAGCTGATGGAAGCTCGAAGTTTGGGGTTCCCCTTCGGAGGGCTCCTAACTCTTATGAAATGGCTCGAAGGTCGTCCCCAGTGCCACCTGAAAGCGTACACTCATTTTCATTCTCTCAGACTAAAGACCTGGCCTTTGACAATGGTAGTTGGGCCCTGGGACAGAGGGTCAAGGTTGGTGGGATGTCGCCAGACTCCTCTATTAGGTATTCGCGTGGCTTCTGTTCCCTTGGAATAGTTGCTGGGACCAATGAGAAGCGGGGCAGCTATTTTGGTTAATGTATTTGGCCAGTATGTGTGAGATCTTTTCTGATAAGGAATTATTGAGAAGGGGCAGGTCCTGACAGAGGGTTTCAGCATCACAGGGTGATTGAGCATATTCCAGACCTTAAGGTCCTAATTGACCCACCCACCCACTGAGAAATCCCTCTACCCCAGCTTTTGACAGTCTCACCTGCTCTCTGATTTGGAAAGAACGGTCGGGGTACAGCATCACTCTGTCATAGTCACTGTGTCTCAGTTCAGATCACAAACCCTGCCCAAGGAATGAAGATCACCTCTGATGCTTCTGGTCTAAGAACCATTAGTAGCAGAGAGGAAACCATAGGAACCTGCTAACCCTGATGTGTACTATGTAGCCATTTGGAAAGTATTTATTGAAGTATACTACATCACTACAGTGGCGCATGCCTTCCTGAAAAGGCAGGCAGGGATGCTGGGGCCCTACAATCCACAGGCCCAGATGTGCTTTCCTGGCCTGATGAGATTTCTTCCCCCGCAGGGACACAAAGGCTATCCTGGACCGGCGGGGCACCCCGGAGAACAGGTGAGGGTGAAGGCCTCAGCCCCACCCTGCTTACTGTCCCACACTCCAGCGCCTGCCTGTCCCTGGCCTCCTCCCCGGGCCCTGCTCCATGAGCGAGCCCCAGAGCCAGGCAGTTCTGCCTCCCATCCTGCTGGAGCCCCCACCACACCCCACCTCTCCTCCAGCCACATCTGCCTGAAGGAGCTGAAGCGCACGCCAGCCCAGCATTGGCATGAGCTGCTCAACTCCGGTTAGAGCCATGAATAGCTGGCCTGTTCCGGGCGATGTTAGGGGATATTATACACGCCGCCACGGGGTTTGCAGGAATTTTGGCTGCCCTGGCCCAAATCAAACAGCAGTGGCTGCCAGCGTGGGAGAGCCAGCCAGGCCGCCTCAGTGCTTTCTTATTCCTGGGCTGCCAGCACGGGGGTTTTGTTCCTCTGAGCTGGTCTGACCAGTTTCACAGAGGGGTGGGCTTAGGGGCCCGGCCGGCCAGTGGCTTCCCTTCCTCCTATTTCATCTCACATTCCCCCCGGTTTCTTTGTCCATCACCCTTCTATTTGTCCATTGTAAGCCCCAGTCCCCCTGCTGTCCCCGGACTTGGAGCTGGGCAGGGTCTCTCCTTTCCTCACGTTTTTCTTTGTTCCTTTGCAGGGGCAGCTGGGACCAGAGGGCAGCCCAGGGGCCAAAGGTTACCCTGGCAGGCAGGTGCAGTATATGGCTTCTGGAAGCTCTGTGGCCATGGTGGTGTGGAGATGGCCACGGGTGCCCCCAGGGAGAGGGAGGCAGCGGGCTGGGGGCCAAGGAGCTACACCTGCTGGGTGGGCCCTGAAGAGAGGGCTGTTCAAGGGGCTGGACCAAGGCAGCAGGGAAAGGATGCTCAGTAAGAGAACAGAAGAAAGGAGTTTTGGTGCTGTGGGGGTGGGGCTCCAGAGGCTCCTCCCACCCAGTCTCTCCCCTAAGCCACCTCCTGGGACTTTGGGGCGGCTGGGGGCTCAGTTCGAAGACCATGAGTCTAACCCACCCCCATTCTACACAGGGGGCAGCTGAGACCCAAAGGAGACAGGACTCACTCTGGGTTGTTGGCAGCAGGTAGAGCGTCTCCATATGTCTTTGCCCTTGTCTTTTATGTTTCAGGGGTTACCCGGACCTGTAGGAGACCCTGGCCCCAAAGGCAGTCGGGTAAGTGGGCCTTGGCAAGTGCCATGCAGGTGGGGCCCTGGGTGGGCATTACCAGTCCCTCCAGTGGGCCTGAGAGAAATCAGGGCTGGAAGGCCTCCCCCAAGTGTCCGTCGGGAAACTGCGGCCAAGACCCTCCCACCTGAGCACTCCCTGGAGACAGAGGGGCAGCAGAAGGGCCGGGTAATGGGTATTCAAGAGTCAGGCTTGGTTCCCATGGCTGGACAGACTGGGCAGCAAAGAGTCTGCTGGGGGTTCGGCCATGGCCTAGCTGCTACAATCAGGTATTTGCTTGCCATGTTCCCTAGTACATCCCAAGTGCTGGGCCACTTTGTCAATAGAATCCTGGGTGAATGCTGCCCAGGCCTGGAGGCGGATGGAGCATCTGCCCCTGTTTTCCCCCTTCAAGGCCTCTGGAGCAAACCCTTAAGTAGCCAGCAGCCTCAATCTGTCCATCCTTATAAATGAAGTGATGTCCATCCGACCTCTAACATGGTTATGGGAATACTGGGAATTTGCTAAGGAGGGGTTTGCCGGGTGGGGGCTACCTGGTGGGCTGTGGGGTAGTGAAGAAGGTTTTGGGGAAATTGAATGGAAGGAAGTAAATGGAGTTTGGAAGACTAAGAAATGATCTCTTCTACATGGGTTCGTGGTAGGGACCCAGTGGCCCCAGTTTGCGCTGCACAGCTAAGGTGGTCCTGAGGGCTGTGCCCACTGCCTCTCAGAGAATGCTCAGCAAATGGGTCACACAGTCCTCGGTCAGTCCAGGTCGGTGTGACGTGTCTTCCAGTCCTGAGCCAAAGCTATTTATGGCCACAGTCTCGGCCCTAATCCCAGGAACTGACAGGCAGCTGTTAGAAGAGCATCTGGGAGGTGGGCAAGGGGGTGAGTAGGCAAGTTCCTCAGGACGTGGTGGTGGTTATAATGATGATGATGACAGTGATGGTGATGTGCAGGGGCCGATGAGGCTCCTGTCCTAGGATGTTGGGCCCTTCTCCCTTAATCCAGTTGTTCCCATAACCTGTGACCCCACAGTGGCCTTCTGAAACCAGGCAGAAAGTTTTCTCGTTTCAAACAGCATTCCTGATTTTCCAGGAGGACAAGAGGAGTGAGATAGGCTAATGTCATCTGGGGATGCTTGGCGTTTGCCATGCTGGTGGCAGCTTGAGGCCACGTATGGGGAGAGAGTTGGTCTGGCCCCAGCGCATCTTTCTCCAGGGTCACAGGGCCCCGAGCAGCCTGGGTGAGCCAGGGCAGCTCCAGCTGCTCTTCCAACCTTGACATCACCAGACTCATGTTTATGAGGTAGGCAGAGCTCAGGCTTCGGGGTCAGGGCAACTGGCTTTGAGACCTTTAGCTGGCTGTGGGATCTTGGGCAAGTTGCTAGACCTCTCTGAGCCCATTTTCTCACCTGTAACTCTGAGTTATAAGCCCTGTTTGGGAAGATCAGCAAATATCTCTTTTTGAGATGATGGCTATTATCACACTGGGTGCCAAGAAGGAGGCTCCGTGACCTCTTGACCTTCTAGGGAAGGGCAGATGGTTGTAAGCCTACATTGGTTGCTTATTTGTGGAAGGCAGTATAGCAGAGTGGTTAGGAGCCTGGTCTAGGCGTCAGATGACTTGAATTCAAATATCAGTTCTACCACATTTTAGCTGTGTGACCCTGGGTGAGTCACTTCACCTCTCTGAGCCTAAATGTTCCCACCTCTGCAGGGAGCCGATTATACCTCCTTCCTGGGGGTGCGATGAGGATACACTCAGTCTAGCTTTTGTTATAGTTATTATTTATAAATAAAAGCTGTTTATAGTTATTATTAGTCATTCCACAAATACCTAGAGAGTACGGATAGTGATAGGAGTGCTGAGCTAGGTCCCTGCTCTTGAGAAGTTCCCAGGCTAATGAGGACATGAAACATGGACATAGATAGTGAAGGTGCAGCGGAGAAAGTGGTAAATCCTATTATCTGAGGTGCAAACATGGTGCTGGGATGGAGGGAGTAGGAGATCGCTTCTGGTGTGGGGCATCAGGGCTGCTTGCCAGGGGAGCATTAGAGCCGGGCTTGGAAGGATTCGTTAGCTCTGCAGTCGCGGGGGTGGGAAGGGCATGCCTGGTAGGGGGCACAGCATGAATAAAGGCTGGGAGGCAGAAACTCGGGTGCATTTTAGGGCAGTGGACTCCAGCCCTGATTAGTCATGTCCCTTCATCTCCAGAGCCTTCACTTCCTTTGTCTGTCTAGTAAAGGTATGACAGCCAATCTGCAGGGTCCAGGAAGGGTTGAATGCAGTGGCACACACGTGTTTGTCAGGATGTCAGCCAGCTGGCGTGGCAGCTGCTGTTATTGCCGGAACTCAGGCAGCCAGGGGTGGATGTGAACACCACATCCTGGGCATACATGGCCTAGAAGGAGTCATTGCGGATGCCATGGGCACCTGCCAGCATCCCTGGGGGTGGGTAGGACCTGGTGCCACTGTAGCATCTAACCCAGCGGAGAGCTTCCTTCCCGCAGGTCCCGGGCCTCTCCCCACGAGCACCCGCGCCCTTCCCTGGCGTGAGGGTATGTGCCTTTGGACTACATCGTGGAAGCCAGCACCATGCAGTCCATGGGCATATACACTTGCCTCAAGGCCTATGTCGTCGAGGAGCCACCGGAGCTGCCACTGCCACCAGCCAGGAAGAGGAGCCGGGATGCGGGAGGGCAGCGAGGGGGCTGGGATGGGTTGGGCCAGCCACACCCCATCCCTCGGCCCCTCTGACCCCACCACCTGCTCTTTCCTAGGGCTACATTGGACTCCCAGGGCTCTTCGGTCTGCCAGGGTCCGATGGAGAGCGAGTGAGTGTGCTTTCTTTGTTTACCTCTTACCCACCCAACCCACCTCCTCTGCCAGGTGCCAGACTGGAGAAGTCATGGAATCCCTCCTGGACAGGTGCCCTTGAGTTGAATAGGAGTTCACTAAGGGGACAAGGCAAAGCAGACATAGGGAACAGAGTGCAAAGTCAGGGACATATGATAACTTGGAAAGTTTAAGAATCAACATAGTCCAGGAGCTGAGTGTAAGGTGGAAACAGTAGGAAATGAGGCTGGGGGGAGCCCCTGGGTGGAGTTACACAGCACTCAGGGGCGAAGGTCAAGAAAGGGACTCTGTTCTGAGAACACTGGGAGCTTCTGAAGGGCTTTCGACAAATGGGAAATGGGCCTATTTTATGTTTCAGATCAAGTGTCCGCAAACTACATCCTGTGGGCTGGATCCCCCAGTCATCTGGCTTTGTAAAGTTTTATTAAACATAGACAGCCATGCTCATGTATTTATGTAGTGTCCGTGGCGCTGCTCTCGGTATAGAGTTGATTAATTATGACAAGACTGTATGGGCCACAGGACAGTGGACCTTCCTCTTCATCTGCTCTCAGCCTGAGACTGTATTTGGGAACTCAGCTGTAACCTCATCAACAAGCTGAGTATAGAGAAGCTTACAAAAGCAGAGGAGTATTTATTGAGCACCTGCTGAATACTAGGAACAGTGGGTGCTTTTCTTAGGCATCTCCCCAGCTCAGGTCCACGCAGACCCCAACCCGGTAGAGGGCAAGGACCATCTATCCGTTGAGCACATAACTGATATCTGCTGTATATGTGGTCTGGATGCTGGGCCCTCTGTGACTTCCTATTGTGGGCAGCTCTGGGGCTGGTTTTCCTCTGCTGGAATCCTATCCTGACCTCTTCCCTGTCTCTTCCTCTGCAGGGCCTGCCTGGCGTTCCTGGCAAGAGGGGCAAGATGGGTAGGCCGGTAAAGATTTTCCGTGTCTATTACGCAGACTCTATGGGGGAACCTGACCTCCCACTGGCTATGCTGCCCTGTCCACTTGTGGCCTGGGCATTCTGTGCTTGCGTCTTTCTGTTTGGCCATCACTCTGCTATGAGTGTGTCGGTCGGCATGTGAAGCTATCTGGGCCTGGTGTCCTGCTGCCAGAACACTGAGTGGTGCTTCCTGGCTGGGCTGGGGCTCCCGTGGGCTCCGGGCCTCTCTGGGATGGAGCCTCTCTGTGCACGTGTGCAACAATTGCTCTGTAATACAGTTCTGTGTCGGGGGCCTTCTGTTGTCGGGCTCCTTAGTGTCCATGCTGGGGGATCTTGGCTAGACTGGGTGTCAGTGCTCCTAACTCAGAGAGCACTCACTCTCCGCGTTGTCTTGGTGTCACCAGTTTCACTCATGGATACACAAGCCCGAGGGCAGTGGGGTGCTGGGCGGGCCCACAGCAGGCTCAGCAGTAACCCTCAATCCACCAGCTATGCCCATGGCTCTATCATGGTAGGTTGTTTGGGCATCTGCGGGGCATGAAGAAAAAGCCAAGGCACAGAAAGATTAAGTAACTTGCCCATGGTTTCACAATTAATAAACAGTGGAGCCAGAATTCTGTCACCAGGGCATCCGATCTCAGTGCTGGTTCAAGGTCACTGGTTAGTGATAATGCAGTAAAAGTGGATTTCCTAGAATTTTTGCCTGGGGGAAAATGATTCATTCCAACAATCTCATTATTTACAAGGGAAACTGAGGCTCTGAAAGGCAGAGTAATCTGTCCAGGGTCCTACTACCAGGGCGAGGGAGACCCAGGACTGTAACTGAGGCATATTCCTTTCAGACCTGGCCCCTTTTGGTGGCTTAACGCTCTTTGCTATGGCCTTGCAGGTTAATACCCAGACTTGGAACTATCATCACCTCTGGGGCTGGGCCTCCATTTGCTTGTGTTTGATGGAGAAGGGACTATGGGAAGGTTAGAAGTTGAGAGGCAGCTGGGAGGGAGCTGGGAGCACTCAAGGTTAGAAGTTGAGAGGCAGCTGGGAGGGAGCTGGGAGCACTCAAAGGCGTCCAGAAGAGGGGTTGTCTATGATTCTGGGATTGACTGCATGTTCACAGGCACCTGCCTTACCTGTTGCAGTGTATGGATCTGGGTCCTCTGGAGACCGAGTGAGGGATGCAAAGAAAAGCAAGATCCAGGCCCTGGCTGCAAGCAGCTGATAGGGGTGGTGCATCTCACCCTCAGACCTAGACCCCGCTGTGGCTGACAACCCCTCTGTGCCCTGAGGTCTAATGCCTGACACCTAGATCTGGGCAAGGAGCAGTACCTGATGCCTCTGGCTTCAGGCAAGGACCTCGAGTCCCTGAGGCTGGGTTGGCATTTGGAAATGTTCCTCAAGCCAGATAACCTCAGGCAAGGAGACACATTAATTGATTCATTTACTCATTTGTTCATTTGTTTGTTCAATGAATACTGAGTGTACACTGTGTGTCAGGCACTGTGCTTGGTGCTGAGCAATGAACAAGAGACAAAGTTCCTATTCTCATGGGCAGACAGACAATGATTGAATGGGAGAATGAAGAATGAATGATTGACTGTCAGATGGTGCTGAGTATTAAGATGGAGTAGGGTAGGGAGACAGTGAGTACTTGAGTTTCGAGCTATTGAATTAGTTGGTCCAGGAAGTCCTCTCTTTTTGAGAAAACTTAATGAGGTAAGAATGGGATCTCTGTGGCCCTCTGGGGAAGAACATTCCAGGTTGGAGCCACCTCCAGAGCCACCCATGGGGAACTTGCTCTGAAGCCATCCTGGGAGCCTCACAGTGGGCCAGGCACTGCCCCTTTATAGATGAGGAGATTGAGGCTTGGCGGAGGCGGGGTCGGGGGTGAACACCTTGGCCAGGGTATTGTGGTTTCTGAGAGTCGAAGCTGGTTAGAATGCAGCAGCCAGAACTTCACCTCTTGCCCCAGAGTGTAGCTGTTTAGAACCCTGGTTCCAGAGTAGTTTCCCGAGCATGGCGGAGCAGGGCCCGGGAAACCATCGTCATGCCCCGGCTTCTCCACCTGCCACGATAAGGAGCACCCACAGGGCTGTGCCTCAGTTGTCCTCTTCCACCGCCCCCGCCTCCTCCTTCAGCCTCCCCACCTCTCCTTTCCCACCTCCAGTGGCCCCTTCATCAGCCGTCTCCTGTTCTTGTTTTCTTCTGGGGCCTGAAGCCTCCTGCTCATGGCCGGGAAGGCAGCACCAGGTCTGAGGTGCTCACCATTTCCCTCTCTGTGCCTTTCTCAGTCAATAACAATTTATTGAGCACCTCCTATGTGCCAGGTTCCGGGGATAGCACTGTATCCAAAACAGACCCCCTAAAAAGCAACGTTTATTGAGACCCTTTTACTCGCATGGTATTTGAACTACATGTGATTCTCTCACTGATTGTCTGAAGCGAGAGTGATTACACCTATTTTTCAGATTCGGAAGCTGAGGCTTAGACAGCCAAAGCCATTTGCTCAGAGACCTGCGAGGCCTGTAGCTGACAACTCGTCTCTGCTTCCTTGCTCCATGCCTTTAACTTCCTGATATTCTGTGCTCCATGATGGGGGTGTTCCCTGGCACTGGGGTGTCAGATGTGGATGGGAGAAAAACCCCTTTCCTTCAGCCAAACAGCCTTATAGCTGTGTAGTACCCCTGAGGGTCACAAAAGTCCCCTTGAGTCTGGTCCAGCTGCCATGGCCAGCAAGTGGGCGGGGTCTGCATCGGATATGATTGAATATGTATGGATAGAACTTAATGTCACCCAGTCCCTATAGTTTTGTCTCTGCCTCTGTTGGGCCTCCAGTCTGCTGTGCCCTTGGCCCACACACTCCAAGTGGTCTTTAGGGCCACACCCCTGTTGCCAGGGTTTCCCAGCCCTTGATCTGGCTGCTGGGGTTGGGGCTCCTTCTGTAAATGGGGTTTCCTTTGCCCAAGCTGTGGGCCCAGTGATTTCTAGGCACTTATTATCAAGAGAAAATGTCAGGAGAAGGAGCTGAGTTCCCTCGTGCGAGATCACAGTTGGCCTCATTTCTGGTGGGCCTGGCAATGGTTTTGCTGTAGTCCATCTCATTCCAGCAACCGAAAGCTCAGACCCATGCATGCGGCCTCCTCACTGTCAGGTTTAGAAGGAGGATGTGTGAGAATCTTGCCGATGAGAACTGAGAAAGAGACAGTGGGGATTAAAAGCGCATCTGAGCTGCAGAAACATGAGTGATGAGCTGACCCAAACTCTTTGTTAGACAGATAAGCAGACATAGCTCAGAGAGGCCAATAAGTTGCCCAAGGTCACACAGTAAGGCGGTGGCAGAGTCAGAACTCGAACCCAAGACCCTTGCTGGCTAGTTCAGGGTGCTCTCCACATCACTTCTCCTTCCTCTGTGCTCACATCTTCAGCCTCCAAAGGAAAGCTTAGTCTACAGCTCTCACCTCCTGCTCATAACATCTGCTAGGGAGAGAGATGTGTTGTGGTTTCCTGGGGGAGGGTCCGGATAGAAGATGTTACAAACTTAGCTGGAGTGGAGGGGCTTTCTCCTGAGCTGTCTGGGCTTGTTTGGGGCAAGGTGCAGTGACACTCACAGCCGGAGACCGGGCCATGCTTCCCAGCCAAGGGATCTCACAGGGATGAGGGAGACACTTGTCGGGTGATCTGTGAATTCACTATCAAGCTGCTGGAAGGCCTGGCCAGGCTAGTCGCCCCTTGCATCTCCTCTTGTGGTCTCTGGCAAGGTCTGCCAAGGCTGGTCCTATGGAGTGAGTCAGATGGGCAGACCCTAGAGCTTAGAGCTGGAAGGATCCAGCCCTGGCTTCCACTTCCTCAATGTGTGGCTCAGGGACACCTGGGACTTGCCCAAGGCCACACACCTGTCCGGGGTGGGACAAGGCTTCTAATTCGGTTCATTTTGAGTTCAAGCTCAAGGCTCTTTCTAGTTCTTAGACTGTGAGGAGCAGGGAGCAAAGGGACAGAGACTTCGTGTTTCTAAGTGGGGAAGCTGAGGCCAAAACAGATGAACATTTTTTAGCTGTGTTCATGCTGTGAGCTGGGGATATGGTCCCTATTGTCCTCATCTTGAACTACGGCTGTCTCAGCTGCTGGTGACTCTGGAATCCTGGTGAGAACTCTACCTGCCTATCTCCTTCTTGTTCCCTGAGGTGATTCTTGGGTGGCTTCCCTAGTAGATTTCAAAAGAGCAGGGTAAAAACGTGCTCAGCAGCACAAGGAAGGGATGCTGGAGACCTCCAGGAATCTTTTCATGTCAGCGCACCTGGAGTGCACGCACCTGCTAGAGAAGGATATGGGCCGCTTCGAGTGCGGTAGGAAGGAGGCAGGTTAGACCGATGCAGGAAACTTCTGACTTTGAAGAATTTAAGCGTGGTAAAGAGGTCTCCAAAATCCTTCTGTGGGCTCTTCCTGGAAATTATTAAGTATTCCCATGGTTGACTCAAACCTCACCAGTGTATGAAGGCACATTCAAGTTTGCCAGGGGCTGGATTATAAATGTCTCACCTCTTCTTCAGCCCAGCTCTGCCACGTGAGTTGGGCAGGGCCAACCATTTTGCAAGCCAAGGAGCTGAGCCTTCAGGACATTAGCAGGACTTCTCCTCCTGGAGGCTGCATGCTCCTTCTATCCTACAGCCCACCTTCTGGAGCAGACTGTTTGGGTAGACACTGCCTGGAGGCAGAGGAATGGGTGGGATGGCCCTCAGAGGCCTCCCCAGCCCTCAGCATCCTGCCGTGGATATGGTGATGAGGACTGTCCCTTTCTTCACATCTATTCCTCTGCATTGCTATAGCCAAGAGAGAATGTGGAGTCTGGTCCCAGCACTTGGTTCTGTCTCCTCCGGTCCTTTTTCTGCTCAAAGTATGAGGCTTTCAGTTCCCCAGGGGGGCCTGACCTGGGAAAGTGGAGAAACCACGTGGCTGGGACCCTGGCAGGGATCCGAGCTCATTGCTTGGGCCTCAGGCCAGCCCGTTGCAGCCAGGAGCTCGGGCCTGTGGAGGAAGGTCCCGCTGCTGACCAGGCTGGGCGTGCACAGCATGCACAAGCAGGAGCGGCCAGACAGAGGGAAGCAGGCAGAGTGGAAGTGGGGCCACATGTTCAGCTTGGTGGCTGCCACTCTGAGATCCAGAGGGGCAAAGCATCACGGGCTCCGGGACGAGTGTCAGAAATGGGATATGTTGCTCAGTAGTAGAGGGATGAGCCAAGGTAGTGGGGTGACGGGGCCTTGGGCATGTGCTGGGCTTCAGTCTCCCCACTGGGGCAATGAGGTGCTGAATGTCAGGAACTGCTAGGGTCTTTCCGTCTCAGACCATCTGTTATTGTTCCAATCAAAAATTTGTTCCAGCACTTTTAAAGCTCCTATCTTTTTTCCCCAATCATTGTGCTCTTAATTACAAACCCTAGATTCTGAGAGGTCATCTGCTTGACTCCTTGGAAGGAAGGGAGACTGAAGATGGAGATAGGGGCTAGATACTAAGACCACCAAGCATGTATGAGCAGAAACTGGTACTCAGCACCAGCCAAGCCATTCCCTCTTGTACATTAGCCCAGGGTTCTCAAGAGCCCCTTGAGAGACCCCAGGCTTGCTGTAGTGCATTCCATGTGTCCAGTCATAGCTAAGAGAACGGGTACTGGAGCCAGACTGCCTAGGTTCAGATCCCAGCCCTGCTATTCCATAGCTGTGTGACTTTGGACAAGTTCTCTAATCTCCCTGGACCTTAGTTTCCTCATCTCTAAAGTGGAGCCAATAATAGGACCTATCTCATTGGTCCTGGGGGAGTGTGCTGTTACTATCATTGTTATCATCTCACCGTCGTCACCCGCTGGCTACACTTGGTCTTCGGAAGTGCCTCCCATTGGGATTTGACCATTCTGATGGCCTCCGCCTTGCTTACGGCTCAGAGATGTGCCCACACATTGCTGCTAGCAAAGGCTCGCCCTCGGTTCAGCATCTCAGCTCGTCTTCAGTACTCCCCACTGTACAGCAGAGAAAACTGAGGCCCAGAGAGGCCAGTGCATGACGGGCATCTGGTTGCTCTGGTTCCAGAGCCTCACAGGGGTAGCTAGCCTGGCAGCTGGGGCTGCGAGAAGCTCTTGGACAAGCTTGGCGTGGCCTCTAAATGCAGACCCATAGGTTTGAGAGCTGCCTGGTTGCTGCTGCATCTGAATATATGGGACATGGCAGCCAGGATTGGAGCCTGGGGAATGCTGTCAAGGTCTCCATCTCGTCCTAGGTTGGGCAGCCTTCCTGCACCTAAGGGAACAGGCTCCTTCCTCACAGGCCTTGTCTAGGGGTTGGGCCAAGACGAAGGGTTCTTTCTTAGAGTTCACACCCTATTTCCAGCCTGACCAGGACAGAGGGTCAAGTGAGGGTCTGTCCAAGGTCACGCCGTCAACCTGGAGGCAAGCCAGGGTGAGTGTCCGGGCTGTCTCCAGATGCTGGCACTGGAGACTTCCCACATCCTGCCCCTTGTGGGCCATGTGGAATCAACCAGGTACCCAGCTGGCTGACATCCCCCTTGTCTCCTGAGGGATTGTCCTCTTCTCCCACCAGGTCCCCAACCCCAGCCTCCAAAGGCAGAGGCAGGAACTCAATGCCTTCAGAAGGCTCTCCTGGCCACAATCTACCTGGCTGATGCCCTAGGAGGTGAGAGGGATCTACTTTACAGCATGACAAAGAGGAGCTGGACTGGAGTAAGGCTGGAATTTGCCAAGGCAGACCCAAGGATGTGGGGAGAGATACCTTAGAGGCAGATGTACCCCCCCACAAGACTTGAAGGTGGGCATATGCACGTGCACATACATGCACACACACACACCCCTGTGCCTCTCTCTGAAATTGGTTGGGCACATATTTGAGCAGTTTCTGCATGCCAGGATTTACCCAGATGCAGCTCATATGAACAGTCCAGAGAGGTGGGACCTGGGCTCCGCTCTGCCACAAACTTGCTTTTTGGCTTTGGTCAAGTGATGTTTTCTCTCTAAGCCTCAATTTCCTCATCTGTTAAATGGGACTGATAAGCTTCCTTTCAGGGGTGGATGTCAAAGACAAATAAAGTTTTGCATGGAAAGTGACCGGCTTGGTCCAAATCTCTTTAATATGTCTTCATTTCTTCCTTTGTATGTCTGAATGCAGCCACGCCTCCTATAGGGTCAATGTCAGCCCCTGCCCTTCTGATCCAAGAGGGTTTCCTGACAGAGGAAGGATTTAAGAGAAGTAGGATTGCTGGGCAGGGCAAGCAAAGGCCTGGACACGTACATTTTTCAAGGTCTCTGCTCAGCCAGTGTAGATTTCATAATTGGTTTGGGTTTTGTTTTGGTGTTTAATTTACTCACTGGAATCCCCCAGTAGCCTTAGAAACCAGAAACAGATTATTCTCTATGAAGAATCATTATTGTTTGAATAGCTCAGGCATCCACTTGGTCATAAAAAATGTGCTTTGTCTTTTTATTAAATTTCTCTGAAAAAAAAAATGATAGAATTCAAGGAGAGGGGAGACCAGGTTTCCCCAAATTCTGAGTTTGAGGACTTTCTTTTCCTTTTGATGTAGATTGGAGTTGTCCCCCTGCAACCTCAGGGGCGTCCCCATAGCTGATGTTTTTCCAGTCTCCAGTCTCCCCAGAGAGTGTAGAGTGGGGTCAGGGAAGCAGCAGGAGGCCAGATATGCATGGGCCAGGCAGCCTCGTCTCTCTCTGAGCTGCTGAAACTCACTTGTGGCAAATGGTGCTGATGTTTACCACTGGTGTAACCTTGAATGGCCTTGACACTTAACCTTTCAGAGACTTACTTTCTTTATCTGTAAAATAGGGATCTTGATTCCATAGAGTGGCTTTTGAAGAGCACGTCACAATCATAGAAGGTCTGAACTGGAAAATGCTGTATGGCCTTTTCTTCTTTGACCAGTGGGGAAACTGAGTCCCACTGGTGAAAGGGGTCCTCTTATAACTCAGCAAATCAGCAGCTGGTCCAGGCCTAGACCCAGCTCCTTGACTCCCCCCTGCATCAGGACCAGGTCTCAGTTTGGGGGGTTGGCATTTCCATGCTGGGGATCTGGGTACCAGTCTCTTTTCAGAGACTGAAGAAATAAGAAGAGGGCTTAGCCGTCCATGGGCAAGCTCTCCACAGTAGTCAGTCCCTGAGAAGTTCTTTGGGTGGGCTGTGTGTTGAGGGCACAGGATGACTCAGGCCTGCTGCCTGTCCAGATCCCAGAACCAAAGATTGAGACTGCATGGACGTGTCCTTGTGTCTCCCCCACCCCCAGGGGTCTGGATCAAAGCCACCCACAGGTGTAAACACTAATCTGCAGTTGTTTGTTCTCTCTTGTACCTCAGGGGTTTCCTGGAGACTTTGGGGAAAGAGGCCCACCAGGACTGGATGGAAACCCTGTAAGTATTTCGAGTCTTTAGGAATAGGAAAGAGATTCAGGGAGGAACCCAGGCTTTGGGATCAGACAGACTAGGTCAAATCCCAGCCCTGTCACCTACTAACTGGATGCTCTTGGACGGATTGCATGACTTCCCTGAACCCCAGGCTCCTGTCTATTGTGGATGCCCTATGCCTGCCCCCAGAAGAGCCCCTAGCACTGAGCCCCTGGTCCCAAACCCCGAGGCTGTGCCCCATTCCCAAGAACTTAGAAAGGTTCATGGGTCACTTCCTACTAGGGAAACCAGGGCTAGTGCCATCTCACAAAACCCCAGAGATACTTATAGGATGGCAGCAGCCTGGGGGAGCAGATGGTTTGCAGGCCCTCTGTGGAGAGAAGAGCCGAATTCTAAAGAAATCTCCAGCTTAGGCATGTTTATAGAGTTTGTAAATAATCAGAGGCCCATCGAGGAGCCAGGTCAGCCTGCCCTGGGGAGCGGAGCCTGCCTTCCCTTCCTGTCCCAGGCTCAGGCTCAGTGGGAGAGGAAGCCTGGGGGTGCAGACCATGTCCAGAGCTCCTTGGAACACCTGCTATGTTCCCCCATCTCTCCTTGGGGCTTTCCTCCTGAGCAGCGGTGCCAGCTGTGCCTCCTGCAGAGGTGGCTGCTGGGTCCGTAATCAGCACTTGATTATGTGCTCACTTCAATTCCACGAATGCTCCCTGATCCTGACCCAGTCAGGGCTGACCCCTGGGCTCCTTTGGGGGCTGAAGCCCTGGCCTCAGAGCCAGGTGGACCACTTGCCAGGCATGGCAGCTTAGACAAACCAGTTCGCCTCTCTGAATCTCAGTTTCCTCATCTGTAAATCAGGGAGGTCAGAGGGCTGTGGTGAGAACGAAATGAGAGAGGGCTGGGAAGGGCCCCCATGACAAGTGTTCACTGGATGGAACGGTTATAAATAGTAGGTAATAACAGTTCACAGTTCCTGCCCCGAGGAGCTCGTGGCTTTCTTCCCAATTCATCACACAAGGTGACGTTGGAATTGGGATGAGGAAAGAGGTAAGGAGACATTCCAGGTGGAGGAAGGAACACCGGGAAAGGAATAGAGGCAAGAAACCAGAGCCTTTCCTTCGGTGTGTCCATCATTGGATTAACCGTTCAATATGTGATGTCATCCTGGAAGGCCCCTTGGGGCGGGGCAGGGATGACCTTATTCATGGGCTAGAGGAGCAGAAGGAGGAACTGATGTGTGGTCCCAGCTCTGCCTTGGGGCTTCCCTCAGTTGTTGAGTAACCTTGGACAAGTCACTTCCCTTCCCCAGCCTCGGTTCTCTCATTTTAAAACCAAGTCTGCTTCTCACCTCCTCCTCTTCTTGGTGGCTGGAGTAATGACCTCCTGTCTAAGCAGCCCTGGGATTGCACAGATGAAAGAAGACAACCTCCCGGAGGGTGTTGGCATGCTCATTGATAATCACCATTTCTAGAGCCCTCTATTTTTATTTGTGTCTTTGCATTTTGAAGTTGATCCAAACCCCTCTACCCATATTTTCTGGTGCAAGCAATTGAAGGTCCATTTTTAGAGATGATGAAAGAGAAACTAGCCCACAGTCACACACAGCAACATCTCCTGACCCCAAGGCAAGAGCTCTCCCAGCATCTCAGAGGCCCTGGGAGGTGGAAACCTGTGAGCCTTCTTCTGGTGGTGGTGATGGGGGCCTTTTGCCTCCAGGCTGAGAGAGGAAAGGAGGCTGGCCTGGTGGCTCTCATCTTCGAGCCTTTACCACTGTTATTTCTTTGCCCTTGACTTTAGGCAAATTATTTAACCTTTCGTGCCTCCGTTTGCCATCTTATAAAGTCAGGGTGAAATGAGATACTCAGGGTTAAGCATCCCGCAGAAAGGACAAGGGTCTTGTCCAAACTTCAGGACAAGCTCAGGAGAGTCACAGGTCAGGAACAAGAAATGGTCAGCTTGAGGGATTTTACCAGGAGGATGGTGTGGAGGGGGTGACCTCAGAGGGAGAAAGGGCAACTAACCACCTTGGTCTTTTTATTTGCAGGGAGAACTGGGCCTGCCAGGGCCCCCAGGAGTTCCTGGCCTCATTGTAAGTACACAGATGCCTGGGGAGGGGCAGGGGGAGGGCCAGGTGGCAGGGTGTGGGGCGTAAGCAATAAGTCCTGCTGAAAAGGTCCCTCCCTTATCAAACCCCAGGAAGAGCTGGGGAGCAGGACAGACCAGCCTGGGCAGGGGGCCCTGGGAGGAAAGCCCTACTACGTGACCTCAGGTACATCACCTACCTTCTCGGAGCCCCTTTCTTCATTAGTTAAATGGGGATGGGCGCTTGGAGCATGAGACTGCCAGCGTACTTTCATACCTGCTCCATGTCCATTGCTCTGCAAGGAGGTCTAGGCAGGTCATAGCATGCACATTCAACAGGTGAGGAGCTTCAGGTCCAGAGGAAGGAAGTGACTGGCAGGGGAGCTGAGGCTCTGGGCCATGCTGGGCAGTCTTCATTCTTTTCTTCAGAGCGTTGACTTTGGAGCCAGACCATCTGAGTTCAAGTCACAGCTCTACCACATCCTGGCTGTGAGACCTGGGCCAAGTTATTTACCCTCTCTGAGCCTTAGTTCAGGGATGGGGATGATGGTAGAATCCTCTGGGTGGTTGTGAGGATTAAATGAGGCATCACGCATACAGTCCTTGCGCATGGTCTAGCCCATAGTTAAGTGTGCACTTTGTGGGAAATATTGTTATATTAATTACTGTTTTTGCTTCTTGATATGCCCAGGGCTGAGACAAGCCTGTACATAGAGAGGTGGGAGGCAATCTGACCTTGACTCCATCCACATTGGGGTAGGCCTTGGGGAGTGGTTCTATTAGCCCAAAGTAGGTCCCCCTGCTGGGCCTTCAGAGGATAGGCCTTGACCTTGGGCCCAACCCCAAAAGCCAGTGAGAGGTCTGAGCCTGGGAAATGACTCTAGGAGCTTCTCCAGCGTCTGATACCCTCTCTGCTCTGTCCCTTTGGTTCATCCCTTGTGAAGTTTTAGTCTGGGTGCCATAGAGAGACATAAGCACACTGTTACATAGTATGGCAACTAGGCTGCCGGCTTTTTCACTCCAATAACTGTGCTGAGAAATTCTCTTCAGAGGGAGGCTGGAGAAGGCCCCAGGGGAGTTGGGCAGCCCTGATGTTCCAGGGAGGGCAGTCCTGGGAAGAGGACCCAGAGGCCCCCAGTGGCAATGAGCTCCTGCTCAGTTGGGTGCAAGTAGAACCTGGGTGGGTACGGGGTAGAGGGTTACATCAACTTGAGTCTGAACCGGCCTCCCCTCCTCCTGGCTATGTGGTCTTCAGTTATGGCTTTGTGTCCTGGAACCTCCGGGACCCCCTCTGTGAGATGGGGTCATTGTGCCCACTCTCGTTAGGACCACAGATGTGCATAGTCCAGCCCAGTCTCACGCCTAAGAGGGCGGTTCCTGGAATCAAGTTGCCTGGGTTCAAATCCTAGCTCTACTTTTCTAAAGTAGGGTTAATGCAGATACCTAACTTGGAGGATTATTGTGAGGATTTAAGAAACTAGTACATATAAAGTGGCTAATACATAGTAAGCACTCAAGAAGTACTAGTTATAGTAATCATGGTTGATGATGATGATGATAATTTTACATGCATAAGGTATTTTGTGCCTGGTAGCAGTTGTCTAGATTGCTGCATTGAGAAAGATTTCAAAGTCACATTGGAACTTGGTGGGAGAGGATGCTGCGATTGATTAGTGATGTCTGCTTTAGCTTGGGATTAGGACCTGTCAATACATGAGTCATGTATTTGTCATCCCTGATGGCCTTTGCTGAGCACCTTATTCGGCACAAGGCACTGACCTAGATACTCTGGAGAAAGAAATCTGTGTTAGAGGTCCTGACTTTACGGGGACTTGCCAAGCCTTCTAGTTCAATCTTCTCTGAGACCAGCAGGGGCCCCTTCTTGGTCATGCAGTCATGAAACCCCAACGTGAACACTCTGGTGTTAGACACTCCTTCCTGTGGGAGCCTGGTGCATCCTCACAGAGTTTTCATTGTACACATTTTCCTGTGTATTGAGCCTTGAGTCATCGTCCTGCCCTGGGAGATGCTGTTCGAGATATAAAGATGGTCGTTGTCTGTTCTTCCCAAAGCTCCTTCCCCAGACTATCTGATCCTAATTCCTAAACCGTTTTTGAAGGGTTGTTTACATTTCCTACCCGTCATCCTTGGCACATATTGCTATCTGTCATTGTCCCGGTGCCCACTAGATTGGCTTCTCAGACGAGCAAAAATATTGCTTGGCCGAATACACACAGATTCTGGAGTCTGCCGTCACTGCCCTGGGCCCTCCTGACTTTTTGCAAAGCTTGTCCGACCTGTGCTCCGTTTTCTCTCCACAGTTAGTGTTGCCAGATAAAATACAAGACCCCCAGTGAAATCTGAATTTCGAATGCAATATTTAGAGCCCATTTATACTAAAATGTCATTCATTGTTTATCTGACATTCAAGTTTAACTGGGTAGTCTATGTTTTTATTTGCTCACTCTGGCAAACCTGTTCACAGTATTTCTTAAGAGAATCCCATGTGACAAATGGAAAAACTGAAGCTCTTAGTCAAGGGCACACACAAGGCGGGAGAGGATGGAGGCATGATCGGAGGCTGTGTCCCCAATTCCTAATCCAGGGCGATCCTCTTCCTGCTCCCCCCACTGAGGGATCTTAGCTGGGGCTGAGCCCTGGGCATCCCAGCATTTGTCAGATGCTGTGCCCCTTGTGATGTCACTTGCCAAAGGCTGACGAGTTCCTCCTCACGCCTCCCTCGTGCCCTGTGTCTTCCTCCTGCTGCTTTCGGCCCCTCTTTGCGCCATTTTAAAATCCCTTTTGCTGCCAAGGTGATGTTCGTCTTCTCCTTGTGCCTTGCAGGTCACAGGGCCAGGCTGCACTCCAGCCCTGGATTTTGGGGAACAGCAACTTCTATGCCTGGGAAGAGGTTGCCTCCCCAGAGAGTGGGAGACAAAGGAACATGAGTTTAAACAGGAGTTAAAGGGGGAGAGGGACTGTGAGTCACCTTCGGTTTCCCACAGGATGTGGGTTTTTAGCTGAGCAAATGGGAATTCCACGTATTGATAATAATTTTAGTGGAGATTCATATTTATTCAGTGCTTTCTGTCTAGTCAGCTGAGGCAATTTGCATGCAGATTGAAGCCAGAACTTGCCTTGTTCCCCGGGTCTTTGCAGCCAGGAGGAAGGGCGAGAGAGGACAGACTAACATTTACGGAGTGTCTGTCTGCTCTGTGTGTGTTTGACATGCATTAGGCTGTGGGAGCCTTGAGATACTTGAGGCAGGCTGTGACAGCCTGGTCACCTAGATGGGGAGGCTGGGACCTGAAGCTGCCAGCCTTAGACTTGCAACCTAGGCCTGTGTGGCCCCCTGCAGTCTCTGAGGTGAGACTGCCTCTAAACAGCTCCCTTTGAGTAATTGAAACCCTTTGGGTGGCTCTCAAGAAAAATGTGCCTGATTCCAGAATCTGTTCAACAGAGATTTCTGTCTTTTTTATTCTGAGCGACAGAGGGAATTTGGCTCCTCTGTCTGCTGAGACCCAAAGAATATGTGATCTGGCCACAACCCAACATGTGGGGTATAATGGACAAGCCCACCGTATTCTGGCACTAAATGATCATCTGGCTTTGTTTCCTTGTCTATGAAGCAAGATATGGAGCCCCACTAACTGACATTGACCGAACCCTCATGTGCGGGGGCCCTGTGCTAGGTACTTGATTATCCAGCAAGCCTCTGAGGGTAGGGAGTGGAATTTCCATTGCACAGCTAAGGAGACTGAGCACAGAGAGGCTGGGGCACCTGTTTAAGGTCACATAACCGATGAACTAGACCTGGGCCTGTGCGCACAGCTCACATTCTTCACCATTGCAGCGCGTGGCCAGCTCCACGTGACTTCTGTGGAGACCGCAGATGCGTGAGGGCATGGACTGGCAATGCCAGGGGCTGTTCCCTGTGAGAGATGGTGCTTATTAAGGCCACACAGGAGCCAGGACTGGCCACAGCCCCTAGGTCCCGGTCCCCAAGCTTGGGACCCTCTATTAAAGTTTCTAGAAAGAGGCCTGTTGCCTTCAAAGGCAGTTCCAGGAAACGCTGCCGCCAGATTTTTCCCTAGAGGCTTCGTAAATGCGAGTGTGTAGGTTTCTTTTCCACCCATTAATTAGGCCGCTTTTAGCGGCTCCTCTGGGGCATGGGGCAGGAGGTGGCCACAGAGACACACACACAAATGGTCGTCAGTGTGGAAAGGGCTAGAAGCGAAAGCCGCGTGGGGCTCTGAGACTTGACAGCAGGGGCCTGACCTGGCCTAGGGAAGGGAATGGTGCTGGCGCCGTGGGAAGAAGGATAAAGGGACGTTAACGACGTGAGCACAGGGCAGAGCACTCTTGGTGTAGGAAACAGTGGCCAAGGATGTCACAGCTATAGAGAGACAGCAGGGCAGTAAGGTGAGAGAGAGAGGGAGGCCCTGCCAGCACCTCTGCCATGAAGGGTGGGCACCGGAAGCACCCCAGGTTTTCTTTCGGGAGTCCCTGGCAAACCCCCATGGCATACATCAAAGGTGCAGAACTCACATCTATTTCTGCATCTGAAGCCTGTCCTCAGGCCCTGTCACTTATAAGTGATAGCAATGAGGAAAGGCATCCTTGGGTCCTTTATTGAGCTAAACAGAGTTGATCCAGGGCTGGTGATCATGGACAGTAGGGCCAGACGGACCTGGGTTCTGGCCCTCCCTCTGCCCTCTATCCTTGTTTAGTCCTGGGCAAGTTGCTTCACCTCTCCCTAAGCCTCAGTTTTCTTATCTATAAAATGGAACGGGACTAAGAATTGTGCTGACCTCATGGGATTACTGTGAGCAGTTGCCGAGTGTCTGAGCTGCCCATACTGTTCCTGGCACAGGTAATCTCTTGCTAAGAAGGATCTGACGAGACTTTGAAGTGTCGAGCGTGGTGTCTGGCACACAGTAGGAGCTCTGTAAATAGATGCAGATGCGGTTGGTAGCGTTCTTGATGGGCGCCAGCAAGACGAGGGCAAAGTGTGTAGAGCGGTGTCTGGGAACTTAGGCAGAAGTGGAAACAGGATCCAAAATAAGGGCGTTACTCATTGTTCTTTCTCGTGGGGACACCACACTCTGTGTGTCGCTCGGCCAGGCTGCTCACGAGGGTGTCTAGCGCGGAGCAGACTGGTGCTCTTCACTCTGTACTGGGAGGAGAGTGGCCTGGAGTTTTCTCTGTTCTTCTCCTAAACGTATTGATAGCCCACTATGGGGGTCCCACTGACATGGGGAACACCTGCCCTAAGCAAGCACCACCTTGTCCCCGTGTCCCCTGCAGCCAGAGTCCCTTTTCCAATATTCCCTGCCCTGCCACACACAGACCCCTTTGGAGAGGCCTGCAGAGGCAGCTAGTGTGTGCAGGGGTGTGGTGCTGCTGTGGCTCCTCGTGGCCCTACGCAGGCGTTCGTCAGGCCTGTACTGAGTTCAGTCCCCACACAACAAGCTGCCTTCAGCCGGAGCGGGAAAGAAGAGGAGCCTGTGTTTCTGGAGCTGCTGCTGGTCCTCTGCCCGCACTGGGCTCCCGTTGGAGCCAGTGTGCCAGCCGGGCCTGCTGTTTATTTGTGCACCACGGGGAAGTTGGGGCGCCGCCCCCCACCCCCACTCACTCCCTTCATCCAGGAAAAGAGAGGGAGAGCAAAGTCACCGAAGTGGCCTGCTGAAGCGCTGTTCTCTGAGGGGCTGGCTTGTCCTCTGACTCCAGCCTCTTCTCTGACCAGTGATTCCAGCTTCTTCACTCCCTTCACTTCGTCCTCTCCAAGAATTGCCTGGATGCTCTAGAGGGGAACTGCCTCCAGCTCTGCCCGGCTCTCTTTGCTCAAGCCCTAACCTCTCAGGGCCTTAGTTTCCTCATCTGTAAAATGGGGACGAATCTTCAAGGGCTGGTGTGAGGAATCATTGAGTGGACGCATGTAAGGTGCTTAGCACAGGGCTTAGCAACCAGTGTTGTTCTTATTACTGTTAGCGCCTATTAAATGGGCACCCTTCTTTCTCAATGAGAAGATAACTTGATGGGAACTGAAAGCAGATTTTCTGAGCGAAGGCTCCACTAGAAGGTTTGGTTTGTCCCAGTGAGGTGGGAATCCTGAGGTTTAGAGAGGGAAAATGTTTTGCCCAAGATCACACAGCCAGTCCATGGCAGGGCCACAGGCAGACTGCGGCATCTGCCTCGGCTGACCTGTCATTCTGGTAGGGTGGGGGGTGAGAATTGGCATTGACTCAGCCAGCTATGCTCCCGGCTGTGACATCTGTACGGTCCCTCCGTCCCTCACCTTGGGGCAGTCCACTGCACAGGCCCTTTGGCTCTTACGCAGGTGGCAGGCAGGAATGTGAGTTTTCATTCTCTGCCCAGCCTCCCTCCAGGTCGTCTCCAGGCAGCTCCGACAGAAACCCATTCTCGAGCCTGGCTACCTGGGGCAGCCTTTGTTCCTCCATTGCTTCAGGGCACTTTCCAGGGGCCTCCATGGAGCCTGACTCAGGGACGTGGGAAACTGAGGCCCAGAGAGGTCTAATGCTTTGATCGACTCACCCAGCAGCCAGACACATAGATCTGTCATAGAGGATGGAAAAGGAAGAGAAGAGAACATGTTTAAGGGCTTCCATTCTCTGGGCGTGGGCTTAATATTATGACCATGGCTGTGGGCAGTAGTGATAGGGATGAATAAGAAGTGAGGAGATTTGAGAGAAAAAGAGTAGGCTTATTTAGAGAAAGTCTAGTCACTTTACTCTATAAACCATGGTTTCTTACTCGGCACTACTGACACTTTGAGGCAGATAATTCTTTGTTGTGGGAGGCTAGCCTGGACATTGTACAATATTTAGCAGCATCCCTGGCCTCTGTCCACTGGATAGATGCCAGTAACATTTCTTCAGCTGCGACAACCAAAAACGCCTCCAGACAGTTCCAAATACTTTATACATTAAGTTCGTAACTCTTCAAAACAAATCCAGAAGGTACATAGTAGAGCTAATCCCCATTTGTTAGATGAAGAAACTGAGGCACAGAAAGGTAACCACCCCTCCATCCTAGATCACACAATGAGTGAGCAGCAGAGGAGAGGTGAGACCAGGTGGTCTGGCTTTGACGTGCACTGAGGTACTGCCTCCTCGCTCCCCAGGGTCTGGAAACTTTGCTGTTTCCACCTGGGACGATGTGAGCTGATCTGAAAGCAGGTCTTCAACCTATGATCCAGCATCTTACCATTTGACTGGGTCTGTCTCCAACTCCTGGGTGTCTGATTGACAGCCCCACTCCTTCCTTGCCGCCTTCCCAAAGAGACGGCTGAGCTTCTGGGAAGCAGAAAGTGCCTTCCCCTCACTAAGCTAGAAGAATCAAAGCCCCTGTGTCTGCTTATTTAACGTTTACAGCAGCTTGCTTAGGGGAAGGATCATTGTCCCTATTTTATAGATACTTACAGAGATTGAGGTCTGAAGAAGTCAGACGAAAAGCCCCTGAGTCTCTTAGCTAGTATGAGAGGTAAAGAATCTAATAGGGAATAGAGAGATCTAATCTCTAATATTCATATGGAAAGAAGGGTGAGGGAGGGGTAACTATCAAGGAATGACCTTTGGAAAGGACTGATGTGAAATTTATTCCAGCACTTCGGTGGAAGTCAACAGACTGAAGAACGTTCCTCATTCCCAGAACCATCCAGTGGGGTTGCGTCCTTGGAAGCCCGGCCCCTGGGAACCATCCCCCTCAGGCCGGCCTCCTGTGGGCCACCTCTCATGGCATCGCTTCTCCTTCTCTTCCCAGGGCGACATGGGAGCGTTGGGTCCGATTGGCTACCCAGGACCCAAGGGCATGAAGGTAAAAACAACCCTTCTCTATTCCAGGCTTTGTCGCAGCCAGGCACCCCCTGACCCATTTCGGCCCAGAAGGAAGGGTGCCCTGACACGATGTTGGGAGATGAGAGGATGGGGGTATTCTCAGAGGGGTGCTGGGGTGGAAGCAGGCAGGTCAGGAGCTTGGTCCTTCTCAGGCCTGAGAGCCAGTCATATCTATGTCTCTAATGCCAGACATTTTTATTGGACAGCAGTCCTGCATCTGAGTATGAGTCTGACTTGGTTCTAGACCTAAGGGCACTGAAAGTCCAGTGGAGGATATCACCAGGGACATAGAAACTGTGATGGCAAACCAGCACCCTTAGTGGGATGGGCATGCCAGAGAAAGATGGGCTAAAACTGCTAGGACCACATTCTGGGATGACTCCCTTTGGCTGACACTGCTCGGTAGACCCACATCTCCCTATCAGCACCCTTTTTCCCTGGATTGCCCAGTGCCGTGGTTCATGAGTCAATCACCCCTACTCATGCTCCTTCAGTCTACACCATTGCCTTAGGAGCAGAGGTCATTACCCCTTTTACAGATGAGAGAACTGAGCCCTGGGCAGGGGCATCTAGCAGGGGGCGCTCAACAGCAAGACAGGGTGTAAGCCAGGGCTCCTGATGTCGGTGGGTTCCAACCTCCCTCACAGCTGGACCCTGGCTTTTGTCTTGCAGGGACTGATGGGAAACATGGGGGAGCCCGGACTGAAAGGTGATAAGGTGATCTGAATACTCCCTTATTGCACTGTGTTTTATCTGCATGCGACCCCCCTCCGCCTTGGTGCTGCTGTTGACTTCTCGCCAGGTCCACTCCCCTACACTCCTCCTGCCTCCCCTCTGCCCTTCCCCCCAACTACATCTGTGCTCCCCGGCTTCTTCCTTGCACCTTTGGGCGGGGCGTAGACAGATGGTTATGGGGGCAGGCAGACGTTGGCAGATGGAGCATGGGGGACTATTGAGGAATAGGCAGGGTGTAAAGCAAGGCAGGTGTCAGAATTAGGAGAGCAAAGCTGAGGCAAGTGTCTGGACTTTGAGGTCAAAGCCGTGGAATGAAGAGTGGGAGTGGGGGACAAAGGGCAAAGCATTGCTGAGACGATGCGCCCCAGGGCAGGTATGATGTGGGGTCCAGAGACCTCTCTAGGCAGAGGAGAAAACAAATTCATGTAAACCTCTTGTGTTGGAATTGGGAACCCATCCTAGAGAGCACGCAGTCTGAAAATGCAACAGGAAAGCCAGGACGGGACCCTGAGCCCCTGCCCGATGTCTTCCTGGCTGTCGTGGTGAGGCCACCCTTGCCAGACGTGCTCTGCTCAGCGCTGCCACTGAACTCTCTCTGCCTTACCCTGTGCCAGAGCAGAGCTGGAAGTGGGTAGGTGGGTCTCCAGGGCCCAGAGCTGGCAGCGCCTGGCCCGGATCACGCAGCACCTGAGTGACAGTGATATGAGGGTGGGGGACAGCGCTGTGTGTGCTCTGCCCTGTGGCTGTCTTCCTGCCCTTCCCGCTTCGTCTTTTGACAAACCAAGCACCTCAAGGGGCTGTGGGAGGGCTTTCGGGCAGCATCCACGTTTCCACAAGCCTGAGTGCCTGAGAAGCTAGGCTCCTTCTACACCCGTCTTTAGGTGACTCTGCTCCTGAACTTGAGTCACAGGAACAGGTATGAGTGCTGGGCACCATTTGGGTGCTCTGTGGGGATTAACCCATCCATCCCGCAACCCCGCTGTGAGATAGGAAGCTTGCCTGAGGCCACACAGCTGGTATGTAGTGTCAGGATTCAAACCCAGGCACCTGCCTCCAGGCACCTCAACCAGAAGGCCTCTTCCTCCGGTGCCTGCATTTCACAGCTGGGGAAGCAGACCCCAAGAGAAGAGATTTGTTAAAAGACACCCAGTGATCTATTGGTCTCCTGGACTGCTGGGCTGAAACGGGCACACCCAGATTGTCTTACGCCCCCGCCCCCCACCTTAGGTAGCCAGGGGTGTGATAACCCCAGACCTTTCTCCATCTGTTTCCACCTCTTTCATCTCCTATTGTTCTACCCAAGCCTCCAGCTGCACCCCCCAGCTCCGCCCTCTGGCACTGCCCCGCTGGCTGCTGAGCCTTCCTTTCCAGCCCTCCCTCTGGAGATGGAGGGGCTTTCTACTGGAGGTGGGGGCTTTCCCACAGCTACCTGTTTACACTGAGCTTGGAGACATCAGCTCTCCGGAAATGTTGAAGTCATGGATGAAGGAGAAAGGAAGTGGGAGAAATGGGAGTATAGGCAGTGAGCTTTTTATAGGCTCTTAGGCAGAGCTGGCCTCCAGCTCACTGTTTCTTCAGAAACATGGAAATAAATGTGTTACATAGAACTCTGCTGGCTTGCTGACTGGTGGTGCCTGGGACATTCAGAGATGCGAAAGCTCTGGAAAAGAAAAAAGAGAAGGAGGAAATTATTTCCCTGCCCATAGTTTTCAGGAGAATCAAATAAGTCTCTTTTTCTGCCCCTCTGGCTGAGGCGGGGTCTTAATGTTGTGAGAAGTGGGGTTCTGATCAGCCCCTCTTCCCCAACCTCCCACCCCCTGGCCCTTCCCTGGGATGACAGAGCCATCGCTTCATGTTCTGTGGTCTTCCTGCCTAGAATGTTAGATTTTCCATGATCCAGCCTGGCCTCGGTCCCACTTACAACCACTTGGCTCCCTCTCCCTCTGTGGAGGCACATTCCGGAACCAAGACGCCTGCTCCAGGGTCGGCCTTCTCCAAATCTGTTGTCCTGATTTCTTAGGTGCCTTTTAAAACTTTTTTTTTTTTTTTTTGCCCACACTCCTCCTTTGGACATTAAAAAAAAATGTTCTTTGGTTCCTAAAACTGAGATGTTGCACAGGATCTTCCAAACTAGAAAAACTGAAGTTAAGTTGCAAAAAAAAAATTTTTTTTAATTCTGGCTTTTGTTCTACCAAGGAAGTTCTTCTGCTGGGTCGTGGCCTCGGCTGCACGATGTGGATTCTCTAAGATTCTCTATTCTTCCTGCATTTTCCTCCCCATTCTTCCATCTGCTCCCAAGGCTATGAATGTTTTCTGAGCACTGGGGCTGATGTGCTGTTGGTAACGTGTCCGCCATGGAAAGCTGGAAAGGATGAGGGCTGTGCGAGGTGGTTCCGGCTCTAAGGAGAAACGTCTCCTGATCTCATTCTGCAACAGCTCGTTTATCAAGATGTGGCTGAAAACAGGGAGGGAGCAGAAGAGAACCTCCGAGAGCCAGAATCGGTGTCACAAGCCTATGCAATATGTCATCTTAGAAAAGAAACACACAGACCTAACTTGAGACCAGTTGACTCGCTGTTTACACGTAGTCTTAACAAGCCAGGTGCTCTGGTTTCTCAGGCTATAGCTGATGAAAAGCAGCTAGTTAGGAGCAGACTGAAGCTGATTGCTGGCATAGAAACTCCCACAGAAGGAAGAAGTGACGGCTCACAGTCTGGTGGTGGAGAGTCTCGAGCAGCAGATGCAAGCACTCAGAAACCGCAGACGTGCGGCACCATCGTACAAGCGGCACTCACCCCTGTGTGGCATCAGCTGATGACGAAGAGACTGAAGAGTCAGGAAACAGTTCCTTTGACCCACAAGTGTCAGTTCTGCCGGAAAGGCCAGGTGACATTAGGCAATTTAGCTTCTGTTCATAGCGTTCTCAGCCATCCGAGCAACCCCAGGTAGATCTGCAGATAGACTGGCCGATTCCCCACCCCAGCCCAGGGACTGCCTTCCCTACTCAGGCCTCCCTGCCCTTTACGCTAACAAGGCTGCTGCCGGTCACTTCGCGAACACACTTTGGGAACAGTCTCAGCAAAGCCGTACCTTGCCAGTGGGTCTGGAGGTGGGGAAGACTTCCGGAACCCGCTGTGCCCTCCATCGTAACCTTCTTTGCTGGTGTGTATTTAGGGCGAACAAGGGGTTCCAGGTGTGTCAGGAGATTCCGGATTCCAAGGAGACAAGGTAATTGCAACAGACTCTCCCTGCCCCGTGTTGTGCTCTTCTCTGTTCCCGGCTTCCTTTCCTGGGGACCGTCATGGGCCAGGACCCACCCGAGATAGCTTCCTTTCAAACGATTCTGTCCTCTCTGTCCTTGATCCACCCTCTCATCATCTCTTCCCTGGACTTTACAAAGACCTCCTGCATTATTCCCAGGTCCCCAGCCTCCTCCCTCCCAGTCTGCCTCACTGCCACAAAATTTGTCTTCTGAGGGCACAGCTCTACTCTGTGCTCACAAACTATCTGTGGCTCCCTACTGCTCCCAGAATGAAGTCTTGGCTCCTCACCCCAGCACTCTGGCACCCAGTGAGCAGGTCCCTCTGACACTTTCTTATCCCTTGTCCTTATAGCCCTGTGCCCAGCCTCACTGAACTGCCCACTGACCCTCTAGGCTTTGCACACACAGCTGCCTCGCCTGGCACACCGTCTGCCCAGCCTCTGCCCAGCCCAGCCCTTCTCCATCTTTCACGACCTTGCTCAGATGCCATTTTCCCCACCTGTTCAGGACATGGCCGTTTCCTTTTCTGAGTGGCCTGAGAAGCCTATCTGTCTCTCACCTGTGGCAGCACCTTTCTCCCTGGTTGATGGGGACTCGTGTTCAGCCCCCTGCCAGACAGCATGTTCCCTAGGGATATGACCCCAGACTGCCCTGGTGCAGTCGGTTCAGTGTCCTGCACAGAAGAGTGAACATTTAGGGCACGTTCGAGTGAGTGAGTGAGTGAGTAACTGGCCTTACTAGCTGATGGACCGAGGCAGCCTGCCGAAGCCGGCTCCTCTTTGCCTACGTCCCGCACCATGTGGCCACGTCTGGACCTCACCCCGCCAGTCAGTGGGGCCCATATGTTGGCCAGCTCTCCCTCTTCCTCTTCCCTCTCTCCTGGCTGGCCTGTCCTGACCCAGCCTCGGTGTCTCCAGGTTGCCAGCCACACAGGCCGAGCTGCTGCTCCTGGGCCCGTCTCCAGACTTCCCCAGGCATAAAAGGCGCTGCCGTGCCTGCTGGAGCCCGGGTTCTAGGACGACCTAGAGGACAGAAGCTGCTGTTTCACCTTTGCGTCCCTGGGGCCCAGCCCACAGGGGTGCAAGCAGGGAAAGTGAGCGGGGAGCCCATCCTCCCCAGAGGCAGGTGTTCTCCAGGCTTCAGGCTGGCAAGGATGACTGAGCAGCTGTTCATCTGACTATTTCTATTCGTCACTAACACCAGCCTGCTCTGGGTCTTTTCCAGGGGAGCCAGGGATTGCCAGGGTTCCCAGGTGCACGGGGGAAGCCAGGGCCCCTGGTAAGTACCTTCTGCTCCGAGACCCCCAAACCTCACACTCTCCAAATAGTTGTCCAGGACCCCACTTCCTCTTGCAGCAGCCCTGGGTGGTGAGCAGGGCAGGGCAGGAATGGAGGAAGATTCTCCCACTTTACAGATGAGGACACTGAGGCCCAGAGGGGCAGGAACTTTCTGGCATCATAGATAGGCCTCAGTCACTGGCAGAGCTCTGAAGAGAACCCCGGGCTCCAAACAACAGTCACGCCATTAATAATAGCAGTGGGTGTCGTTTATTTATTGAATATTACTATGTATCAGATCCTTCTTGTACTGTTTCTCTTAGAAGGCTGACAACAACCCCAGGGGTTAGAGAAGTCTTGTTGCTCCCATTTTACAGATGGGGAAACAGGTTGCACAAGGTGAAGTGACTTGCCCAGGATCCCATGGCTAATAAGTGTAGAAGGTGGGGTTTGAACAGTAGTAGCGTCTTCTAGCTGTCTAGGCAGATTTCATTCAAGCCCCTGAGCTTGTCCAACCACCCATGACCAAGAGGTTAAAATAAGGGGTCGAGTGAAAGGTGAGCCCTCACTTACCCCTGGCTCCCTTGCAATCTCTTCTCTTCCACAGGGCAAAGTTGGAGACAAAGGATCCCTTGGATTTCCTGGGCCTCCTGGACCTGAGGTATGTGCTGCCCTATTTCTCTGTCTGGCTACAACCGGGACTGAGCATTGTCTTTGGGAAACCAAGGTCCAGAGGCAGGAAGATACTTGCCTGAGGTCACACAGTAAACGAGGGATGGGGCTGAGAATAGAAATTCTGAGACCAGCAGTCTTTCCTTTTCTGCCTCTGCCCCTTTTAAGTGGCAACGGGACAGAAGCTGGCTCAGAGACCCCCTCCAGCTTTGTGGACACCTTTACAGTTCCCAGAAAAACTATCAGGAGAGCCCTCTCAGCCCTACTGTCTGGACCCTTATGAGGAACTCCTCACATTCTCTCCCTGAGGTTTGAGGCATGTAGCCCCTCTGAGCTCTGAGATTTTTCCACCACTTAAATCCACCCTGAAAAAGTTCAGAGCTCAGAGCTCCCAGGTATGAGAAGCAATAAGCAAATGTAAAATTCTGGTGTTTGAATGGAGAATGAGAAATAATGAAAGATGGACATGGCAATTAATATAATAATTCTAGTTAAGTACATAGAACCTGTGAGTTTCTGATCCACGTGAGAATTAGCATAGATTTACTAAATGTTCTTCAACTGATGTCACATACAGTGGAGCGAGACAGATCGGGGAGCTGTTTTTGGCCTCCTCTCTCTCATTTGGAGACTCGCTCTAGAGAAGAGAGTGAGCAGTGCCAGGCCATTATCTGTCCAGGATCACCAGCACCCAGGTCCTCTGGGGGTCTCCGCTAACCCCAGCCAGAGGCCCCACCCACCCTCAACTCCCTGGCCTGGGGCCTTGCTCATCTCTGGGTCTCGGAGACAAAATCTGGCTCTGCCAGGTGCTCCAGACCTTTCCAAAGACCACTCGTGGTAACACCCAGATGGATGAGGGAGTGTTTCTTGCAAGATTCAAGTTCTTTCTTTCCACTGTTTTGACTTTGGCCGTGACACAATCTATCTTTAGACAAATGGAGTTGGCCTCTCTTCCATGGCCCTGATTTCTCCCCCTGGTCACTGTGGAAAAAGACTTTTCTGAGAGTCCGTGTTTTCCCAGCAGCCTGGCCAGTAAGGGTGGAAAGCATGCTCCCTCACAGTTATTAGGCTCCACCTCGTGCCAGGAAGCTGTGTAGCATCTTCGGGGTGAGAACTTGTTGACTCGCCACCATAGCATGAGGGAGGTATTGCTACCACCAGGTTACACGGGAGGAAAGTGAGTCACAGAGCAGGGAAGCGACTTCTTCGGCATCACTGCTACTTGTAGCAAATATGGCCCGCTTTGGCTCTCTGCTGGGTCTCTGGAACCATCTGCCTCTCCTAGCTTTGTGTTCTGTTTGGATTGGCTGACTCAGAAGATGGCTCTGCTTAGCTGAGGACAGAAGCTGATGAGCGTGTCAGCGCCTTCCTGGGTCTTTGCCTCTTTTCCCAGAGACCGTGGGTGAGAGCCTCAACTATCTAGCCCCAGCACGAATTATCTCTTTGACACATCTGTGGGCCTGACTGTGTGAGCATCAGAATTCGATCAGTGTCCTCATTGCCAAGTTCTCTCTGGAGATGGTCCCATCTCAGGCAGACTTGTTTTCCCAGGACAGAGATTTTTATTGAGCACTTACCAGGCATCAGGGGCTGAGCTAAGTGCTTTGCTCACATTATTCCCTTTCAGCCTTAGAATTGTCACCATTTTACAGATGAGGAAGCTGAGACCCAGAGAGGCTTGGGAACTTGCCTGGGGTCACACAGTGAGTCAGTGATGCATGGGATGTCTAGCCGCTCATTCTGAAGAAAAAGACGTGGGGCTTCAGCTACCTGTGTTAGCTCCAAATTCAAGACCGATCTTGTCTTTGCCAATGAGAAAGATGGGAGGATGTTTGAGTTGAAATTTAATGGGAATTACCAAAAGGTCGAAGAAGAAGGTGAAAAAACGTACCTTATGAAGGCAAGATGGGAGAGGGCATTTTGGTCTCAGGGAATCATATATAAAAGACTTCAGTTGTAGCTGGCAGGAGACTGAGAGAGTAGTGAAGCTGCCCCCAAAGTGAATGGGGTTCTAAGCTGAATTAACAGACATATTATACCTAAAGCAAGGAAGGGGATGTTCCTATACTTGCCTGTGTTTGTCAGTTTGGACCCAGAGAAGCATAGACGTCCTGGTGATGACCAATTAGAGGCAGCCAGGCTCTACCTTCTGACTTAGAAAGTGGTGAAGGGACAGAGAAGGGAAGGCTTCTGGGGATGGAGTAACTGGTCTCCAGATTATTCATAGACCGCTGTGGAAAGTGGGACCCTGCCCTGTGCTTTGCGGGGCCAAGAAGGACAGCGACGTTGTTGAGGGGGAAGAGAGGGGATTCAGCTCCACGTCAGGAAGAAGCTTCCACTGCCAAGTCATCACTGTGGGAAGGACTGGTCTAGGAGAGGTGAGCCGCCATTGGAGATGTAAGGCAGAGTCTACACCTGGCCAGGATGTAGTGAGCATTCGGCTTCGAACAGGAGGGCACTGAGAGCAATCAGATCAGCACTTTTCAAGCCTTTCAAAGTCACAGCAAACCCAGAACCTACTCACACCTACAGGATCCCTACAATCAAAGGATGATACTTGTCAGAGCAGGCGGTGGCTGGCTCTGGGCCCTGGCCTCTTCAGGCCAGGACTTGAAAAAGTCTGGCTGAGATGACCTTGAATGTACTTGATCTTATGCGAAGGACCTTCCTGCATTGTAGCATTTAATTTTCCCAGCAACTCTCTACCGCGTAGGGCTGGTACCTCCATTGCTGTTTTAGAATTAAGATCAGGGTAATTAACTGACCTGCCCAGGGTCATAACCCTCACAGGATTGGATGGAATCCCAGGTCGGCCCACTTCCCTTCACAGTCCCCGTGGGTGACCTCTGATCTCTGCCTCCCCTCAGGGATTCCCTGGAGACATTGGCCCCCCTGGGGACAACGGCCCAGAAGGTGCGAAGGTGAGTCTCTGTCTCTGGCAGCTCCAGCTGAAGAAGCAGACAGCTCTGCAGAAACCACAGGCCCCCAGGGCTGGCTACTTGGCTTGGAGGTTGGGGGAGTTTTGCCAGCTCGTGATGGAGATGGAGGTGCCACCTTTGTGACCCCTTTTCATTCCCTTCTCATCAGGGTAAGCCTGGAGCTCGAGGCCTGCCGGGACCCCGTGGGCAGCTGGGGCCCGAGGTGAGACCGTCTGCCCCCTCCCCTGCCTACTTCCCCCCAATCCCCATCCTGCTCTGTCCTGGGTCTTAGAACCAGGACCTCAGTCAGGACCAGCCCAGGTCCGCGTCAGGCTCACCCTCCAGCTCATTCCTGACAGCCCTCCCTGTGACCCTTCCAGCAGCCTTCTCTGCCCTGGCCTGGCAGGTGGGCCACTCCTTCTGTCCACTGTACCCCATTGCACCCCAATGATCTGGAGTTTCCTGCTCATGGCGGCACAGTTTACCAGGGCATTGATGTTGGAGGGTAGGAATTGTCAGCTCCATTTCACGAGTGCATCCCTGAGACTCACAAGGGTGAAGAGATTATGTTGGGTCCCATGGTTAGTGGCAGGCAGGGCCGGGATTCGAACCCAGGTCTGCTTGAGCCCAAAGCCCATGGAGCCCATGACATAGATGCTATGCTGTTAACTTAAAGGCTCCTGGGAGCTAGCTGCGTGGGGTATCCTCATAGAATCACACGACTTGCACAGCTAGTGAGTGGTGGAGAGAAGATCTGCACATTTACTTACACATGATGAAGGGGATTGGCAAGGTCATTGCAGGCCTGTTAGAGAACCAGCCCATGAGCTGGCCCCAGATTTTTCCCCTGCATTGAGGCCCTTCACTACCCACCATGGATCCAGGACCCGGTGACACATAGCCTCTGTGAGGGTGCAGAGGCCCAGTCTCACCACGACCACAGGCAGGCATCCAGCTGGTTCTGGGTCTGGCGGCGTCCCAATGCTGCTGTGGGAGCTGCCACTTGGGGCTGCTTTCCTGGAAGCTGTGGCAGTGAGGGAGCTCTGGAGGGGGCCCCATGGTCAAGCCCGGCATGCCTCAGGGACCAGTTTGGAGGCTGCCTATGCCTGCGGGAAGGACTGGAGATTCTCCATGAGCCAGATGTGGGAAGAGAGGGGAGAGGAGGGAAAAATGGCACCGGCCACGTGCTTCCAACTACACTCACATTACCACTCAATATGCCTGCAACTTGCTCACATCTTCATTGATGCAATCATTCACTCATACCTTCATTCACGTCTCCATTTTTGTCTCCCGTGCCCTCTACCCGCCCATCGTTCACACCTATCCACTACACATTGTGCACATACCCATCCCGAGTGATGTCTGGGGAATGGCTTCAAAAAAGCATAAGCAATCCTGGCTGTCCTCCAGGAGCACAACTTAAGCCAGCCATTTTACTTTAGACTGATCATCTCCTTTCTGCACTATTTTACAGAGAGGGAGACTGAGGCACAGCCAGGCTAAGGTCTGCTAGTGAGTAAATGGCAGAACTCAGAACAGAGCCTTATTCCTGAGCTGCAATCTGGGGCTCTATTCCCGCAGCATACGAGGAGGTTTCACTTTCCTGCCCAACACTGCTAGGAACCCAGGCTGATCACATTCAGGTGACATCCAGGGCCCCATTCACAGGGAAGTCCCTGTATGGCCTGACAGGTGGTGCCTCTGCCCTGGGTGGGGCCAGGCAGGGTGCCTGAGTGTGCCGTTTCTCTTGGTGTACTAGGGCTTAGGGCTCTCTTCTGCCCGCCCCTTTACCACCTTACATGGCAAGTTTTCCAGGAGTCCCGCCAAATTAACTTCCTCCTTTTTTGTTTCTCTCTCGTGTCTCCTAACTCTAGGGCGATGAAGGACCCATGGGGCCACCTGGGGCCCCTGGTTTGGAGGTGAGTGTTAGTGGCTTGGGGGAGGTGAGATCTGTTGAAACTGAGCCAGCTGTGTGTGGTCAGGCAACATCTGGGTGGTACTCCTAGAGCAGACATCAGCGGGGACCTCGGGCCACCCAGAGAGGGGACTAGAATAGACCCCAAAGGAGAGAGACAAGAGACGGGAGACCGACCCTTGGCCATGCCCACCTGCTATGTGCTGGTGCTTTATGACCACTCTCTCATTTGAGTGCTGTGAGAGAGGCATCACTCTTCTTAGTTTCACTCAAGGCCAATGGGATTCAAAGAGTGAGGGGTTTAGCTTAATGTCACACAGCCGGCAAGCGGGGACATGCTGCCTGGAACCTAACCCTGGGTCCTCTCCGCTGCTCTGCGCGGCCTTCCGGAAGATGCTTGTCCTACCCCCATCTTCAATGCCAGCAATCGTGTCAACCAGCAGGTCATGAATTTTTTGGTCTAGGGACTTCTTGATACTCTCAAAAATGAATGAGGACCCCAAATGCTTTTCTTTGTGTGGGTTACATCTAACAATATTAATTATTAAAACTGAGAAATTTGAAATGTATTTATTAATCTGTCTAAAATTAATAATGAACCCATTTCATGTTAACAAATAATAGTTTTATGGAAAAAGGTTTGTTTCCATAAGCAAAATAAGCTAATGAAAAGAGAGGCATTGTTTTACCATTTTTGCAAATCTCTTTACTGTCTGACTTAATTAAAGTCAGCTGGATCCTCCCATCTGCTTCTGCCTTCAGCCTGGTGACCATAGCACATGTCATGCAGCCTCTGGAAAACTCTGCTTACACTCATGAGCGTAAGGGTGACACAGGCAAATGACATCTTAGCCTTATGAAAACAGTTTGACCGCATGAATCTCCTAAACGGGTCTCGGGGACCTGCAGGGGTCTGCAAACCACACTTGGAGGACCACTGGCGTGAACCCTCCGTTCCCCTGGGCCCGTTGTCTTTCATCCAGCCTCTTCCATTTCCCACTCCTCGAAAGCAGGTTTCATCCTCCCCATTCACAAATGAGATCAGCTGGAGAGGGGAGACTTTCCCGAGGTCACACAGCTGCAGACCTTCCCTGCATCCCTGTCACTAGGACAGCCTGGTGACAGCAGGGTTGTGCGTCCCTGCCCCCCGCCCCCTGGGCATTTGCCTCCCATCCCCTGTGCCAGGTCCTAGGACCCCAGCAATGCTGCCCCGCCCAGCTCCTCTCATTCATCTCTCTGTTGCAGGGTCAACCCGGCAGGAAGGGGTTTCCTGGGAGGCCTGGCCCAGATGGCTTGAAGGTGAGGGGACCTGGAAATGAATGGGCTGAGGAAGGATAGGGGGGACCTCCTGGGGAAGAGAGGAGAGAAGATGAGCCAACATATGATGACCTAGGATGAACCTTGAACTCCATGGCCAGTTGCGACAAGGTGGGGGAATGGTCCCCATTTATCACCAAGTTTTGGTAACACAGAGGAAAACGGACATAACCTAAATGTCCCACGGTGAGATAGTGCTCAAGTAATAAGATACAGCGTAGCCACCAAGGATGGTATGGTGGAAGACTTTACAAAATGAGAAAAGGCTTGTGCACGCGGTGGTGGCAGGAAGCAGGTTCTAAGACAGACGTTACGATCTGAGCCTGTAACCGGGGCCGGTCGTACCACGTTCCTGTGCACTCAGAGTGGACGCTGGAATGGGCACAGGGTCACCTCTGGCTGCTGAGATTCTAGGAGATTTCTGTTTTCTTCTGGGCCTCCATATTTCCTCATTATGTACAATAAATATATATTATATCCGTTAACCGTTTTTTGTAAGTTATGAAAAAAGAACTGGCCTGGGTAGGAGAGTGATGACTCTTGGCACAGGGCCAGCCTCGCTTCTGGGCTTTCTAGGGACTCCCCAAGAAGGGCTGCATGTCCCCAGCCATCCTGGGCAGGGATTATAAGCTTGCAGCTGGGCGAGTTTATAGAGGGTTAGGGCAGAGGCAGGGTGGGCGTGGTGGGGGGGCCAGGTCATCCAACATCCCCTCCCCTCAGGGGAAATGGCCCACAGATCTGTCTGTCCCCTCTGGGTGGTGTGAGCACGAGGTCTCAGGGAGGAGCTGGAGCTGGAACTGGAATTGCTATGAGCCGCTTCCATCTGTGAGCCAAAGCCCTGGCCAGGCTGAGCCCACGTTCTGCCCTCTGAGGTCTTGGCCTTTCTCCCTCGGATACCAGCAGGGTTTCCGCGGCGGGAGTGGTGACATAGCCTGGGTGGATTTATCCCACGGTTCTGTTCACCTCTCTCTAGCTCATGCTGTGGGGAGACCAGGGCTGCTGCGGCTGCCAAAGGAGCAGGAGCCACCCCAGCATGAGAGAAAGCTGACGGACAAGGCCACGAGAGACCACCAAGCATGAGAGCTAGAAATAGCCTTGGAGATAAATGAGTCTGATCTCCCTTATTTATAGCCGAGGAGCCTGATCCCAGAGCAGAGATGAGACTTACCGAGATCACCCAGGAGCTGGCGGCAGAGCTCTGGTGGATTGGGGTCGAGGACCCAGGTGTCCTGATTCCAGTTCTCTGTCCATACTTGTCCTACAGTGAGGCAGCCTGGAATGAGGACTTCAATCAGTCAGACTAAAGTTCCAATTCTAGTCCTACCTCTAGCTTGCTGTGTGACCTCGAGCAGGTCACTTTACTTCTCTGAGCTTCAGTTTCCACCTCCACAAAGTGCAATGGTTTGATGAAGGGACCACATGTGATGTAGACATCAGGGTTCCAAGTAATCCGCAAGGGCCACCAGGAGGATATGGGTGTCTCAGGTAATCTCTAGGGCCAAAGGTTCTGTCTCAATGTCCCTTTGTCCCTGTCATTTGTTTGGAGTCTCCAAGGCCAGACTCTGGTGATGAGGTTCCGTGTCCATCCCCACCAGTGGGGACTAAGGCCAGTCAGTCAGCTGGGGTGTTCTCCAGGAAGCCTAGACTCTTGTCACGCATCGCAAGTGATCGCGCTCTGTTTCTTTGCAGGGGGAGCCAGGCAATCCTGGACGGCCGGGGCCCGTGGGTGAGCAGGTAATTCAACACTGGTCTCTGAGCATAATGTCTCCCTTTACTGAGCATTTACTCTGTGCCAAGCCCTTTAGTAAGCATTCCACCTGCAGCCCACATTCATTCCCATCCCAGCTCCAGAGGTGGGTCCACTCGTCTCCCTCTTTCATTGATATGAACTTACTCTCAGGGAGGGGAAGTCACTGAATGAGACCCACGAATCATAGTCACAACAGCCATTCCCCACAGCCTTACCCTATGGAAGTTTCTGGGGCATTTGTCTAAAGAGGTGATGTGACTTTGCTCCCAGAACATTGAAACTGGAAGAGCCGTTAACTAACAATCGCCACCCATGCTAGAGATGGGGAAGCCGATGGCCAGAGAAGCATAGCCACTTGCCAGGGTCTCTTGGTCAGGCATCCCTAAATTATAAAGAAAATGAAATGCAAACCAGTGGCTCTGGCTAGTAGGGAAGAAGCCAGGCCAAGATATGAGCAGGAGAGGAGGTTGCAAGTATTCATTAAAAAGGGAGTTTGAGGATCTCAACTTTTATTATCAAGGTCTAGGGCCTTGGCGCTGGAGAGAAGCAGCCCTGAGTGCTGGGTTGGTAGACAGGTGGGGAGGTAGCAGTCTCCTCCACCTCTTTAAAGAAGGACCTCAATCCCTGAACCCTGCAAGGGGCTGCCTCAGGCTGGAAGGAGGAATGATGCTGGGGATCCAGAAAAATTTGTCTCCACCGAAAATCGCCATCATTCGTGGCGTGAGAGTCACACACGTTGCTTCTTTACCAGGCCTGCAACATCTGTCGGGGGGAAGAAAGGAATTAAAGCAGGGGGAGGGCTGGATTTTTGAAAGCTTTCCAGTGTCATCCGAGCGCATTCTGTGGGAAGCCCGGGAGTTTGGAAGGGCTGCTGCGGCTTGGACATATTTCCTGATTGGAAAAAAAAAAAAAGGCAATATGATCAGCAAATTTAATTTCATAGTTATGCTGATGGTCGAGCCCTCGGGAAATAGATACTCAGAATCCTAAAACGTTAGGATACTGAGGGTGCTTGGAAATCACTCTGTCCCAGGGTCCTAATCTTTTTTGTACCTTGGACCCCTTTGGGGGCTAGTGGAGCCTGTGGACCCCTTCTTAGAATATAGTGTTTAAATGCAGAAAATACAAAACAGAGGATTACGAAGGAAATTATGTCGAAATGCAGTTATGATAGTATGTTCAAATGTGATCTACTCACAAATATGCTTCTGTACTAATGCGTTAAATAATGAACTCTAGCAGCATGTCTAATACCTCCGTTATCAGCATGTCTAATACCTCCGTTTCAAAGTGGTCACAAGCCTTAATGATACATTTTGAAGTCTCTACAGCAATGACTGTAATGTGACATGTCAGTATCTGCGGCAGTTACGGGTATTGTGGGTGTGTTGCCTACACTCATATTTGAGAGAAATGCTAAATTTCAATTAGAGGTTCATGAAAATAAAAGTTATTTTTCCCATTCAAGTTCATAGACCTTCTGAATTCCATCCATGTAGGCTTACAGGGACCCTACTTAAGAACCCCTGAATCCTAGTCCACCTTGGCAATCTGGGATTCATGGAGGAGAATGGGCTTGGCCAAGAAGGGTAGTGGCAAAGCTGGGGCCAGGAGGAGAGGGAAACCTGCCCGGAGCAGTCCCTGGACCACTTGGTCAGCAGACCTCCCAGCTTGGACCATAGAAGGAAAGAGAGACCTGTCTGAGCTGTGAGGCAGAGCTAGAGACCCATGGCTGCCACCAGGCACACTTTGGTGCCAGGCCAGCTGTTCCCTTGGCCTCCTCCTGACGTGGGAAGGGGCAGGCATTTCCTGTTCACAGGAGAATCAGAGGATCCCCGGGAAATTACAAGGACCTCCTTATAATCACAGTATCAGCTGTATTTTTGGGCATCTATTAGGTACCATGCTCTGTGCCAAAACACTTTCTACACCATCACCTGCAATTCCCTCAGCAACCCTAAGGTGGTAGGTATTATTACCCCATTTTGCAAATGAAGATATCAAGGCTCTGAGAAGTTAAGTCACTTGCCTAAGATCTCCCAGGCAGTAACAAAACAGTCAGAGGCAAGGTTGACACTCAGGTCTGCTGGATTCCCAAGACCTGCCCAGAGGGACTGAAAAACCTTTTGGCCTCTTACTTTATAACAGCTAATTAGAGTGGCGCAGGCTTGCCAGGCCCTGTCCTAGGTGCTGGGAACACGAAGATGATTAGAAGGCATGTACCTTGCCTTTAAGAAGCTCTGTCCAGAGGGAAGCCAGGCATGTAAACACCTAATTCTGGGATGTTTAGTCCAACAGAGGACCCACAACTGTCCTATTCTCAGTTGCCTTCCAGTGCCTAGCAGAACATCACATGAAAGATTGGAGGGAGGGAAAAAAAAATCCCATAGCAGACAGCTGCCCTTTATCTGTAGACACTGAGAATCAGATCAGCCTCCTCCCCAAAATCAGGGACTTAAATCCTGCCTGCTCAGGTGACAATGCTGCCTCCTCCCCCGTGCCCTCTCGCCAGCCCGAGAGGAGCCAGCCATGCCTGCGGCTGTCAGAGCGGCTGCTCCTCCCAGCCCGCCAGGTAGAAACCCTGGGACTCTGACATTGGCTTCCTCAGCCAGCCTCGGCTCCCCCCATAGGACAGGCCTGCCAGGATGTTCCAGGACAGTGCCCTAGGAGGGTCCCATTGGTGGGGGGTGGGGAACTGGGGTACTTGCTGTATGGCCCTTATTCATTAGGATCCTGTTTGGCTTCTTATTTGAGGTTTATGACCCGCCTGCCTTCCAGGACCCAACAACTCATAAATTTAAAGCGGCTATGAAATGTCTGTTTCCCTGGGCCAGTTGGGCAGGGGCCTTTTAACAGAGCAGCTTTTATTCCCTTCACTCAGCATCCTCTAAATATCTGACTGCTCCCTCGTGGGTAGCTCAGGCCTCTGTCTTAACCCTGTACCCTTTTAAAATAAATCGGAATGGGATGCGAGGCAACCCACATTTATTGAACGCCTACATGTGCCATGCATTATCTCCAGAACTCAGAACAACCCTGGGAGGTAGGCAGGGACCTTTCTCTAAAGTCCCCCATTCTGCAGATGAAGCTCAGAGAGGCTCTGCGATTTGTTTGGGGTCCACAAACCTAAAAACTGAATGACGATGAGATATAGAATAAAGTACCAGGTATAGGGATTAGCACCTAGTGAGTACCAGTCATTGTTAATTAATATTGCTATCATGTGAAAATGCTGATTTATTTATTTTTTCAAGTAAATTGTTGCAGAAGTCAAATACTAGGTTATTTTGTGACTTATTAGCCATGGTCTCATACCTTGTACCTCACACTCTCACCTCATACTTCAACCTTGAAAGGTTTCTGATCCCAGAGAATGAGTAATCCATCTTGCGTAATGATGGTGCCAGGTGCCAGGAAGATCTGTGCCCTGCTCACGACCACACGCTTTGGAGGCCCTGGGTGGACAGACAAGTGCATGAGCTTTAATGTCACACAGACCAGATTCGAAACCCCAGGCTGCAGCAGCAAGTCACACGCAGTCCTGCCCTGAGCTGCCACTTTAGGACTGACCCTGAGACCCACAAAACTAATGCTTTGGAACTGGGTGCCATTCCGTCACTCTAGTGGACAGGTTGGAGCTTCACTGCCTGAGCACACAATTTCTGATCTGTTTCTGATCAAGTTCAAGGTCACACTCCTTTCTGGATACAGTTTGGGGACAGGAAGAAGCCTTTATGAGACACACTCATCCCTCAGTCTTTCCTAATTCTCCAAGAAACTCTTAGCTGCAAACCTGGGTTCTTGCAAAGGCATTTTGGCACCCCTGAACCACACAAGACCCCCTGTGCTCGAACACTCCTTAGCGGAGAAGAGCGTGGGGTCTGGATAAGGAATTGTCTGCCTTCCCGGGTGACTGCTCTAGGCTCTCTACCCTCTCCGTGCATGTGTTTGCCTGCTCAGGGCCTGCAGCCACCTAGAAGAAGCCCTGGAACACAGAGGCAAGTTAGCACCCAGTGGAGTTAAAAAGAGCAACAGGGACTACAGTGTGTGTGTGTGTGTGTGTGTGTGTGCGCTCTTTCGGAAAGTAGAGGAAGCCTTTCACGAGACAGTAAAAAGGCCTCCACTTCCCAGATTTCAATCAGGTCTTTTGGCAGATGCTGTTCTGGTATTTCTATCCTGGCCAGCGGGTTTGTTTCTCTCTTTGAGACAGCCCCAGAGCCACGAAAGATGGGGACAGATTTCTCACAGGCAGGCCTCTTCCCGGCACGGCTTAAGGGCCTCCCCGCAACCACCACTCTCTAACGTGGCCACCTCCCAGCCTGCTTCTGGTGCGGGAAGAATGTGTGGCGCTCCCAGGGATGCTGGCAGCGGCCCCACCGCTTGGCTCCGAAATCAGAACCATCTGGTGGGGTGGGGGAAGGCAGGACAGTGCCGGGGGAGAGGCAGCTCTCCTCAGTGGCAGCCCCTCGCTGGCTGGAATACCAGGCACAGGCCGGGGGATCCGGAAGATGAGCTCCAGGGGAAAGAAACTGCAGGGAAAATGCCTTTGAAATTCAGTACATCTCTGAATTCACGTTGCTTCCTCCTTTCTGTTGCTTTCCGAAATGTTTCTTACAGGGACTTCTTGGATTCATTGGTCTGGTTGGGGAGCCAGGAATCGTGGGAGAAAAGGTAAGTGGTGTCGAAGGGAATGTACAAGCAAATAGAGCTTATGTTTTGCAGTTTTAAAAAGATGAGGGGGCCCGTTGACCTGGGGGTTTCAGACCTCTTTCTCGCGGCCTCTCCTTGCTGCCCTTGCACCTAGTACCTTAAAGAGCCCTTGTCCCCTTTCCCAGCAACCTCAGGCGCAGTTAGACTTCTGTGTGATGACCGGCTGACGCATGTCATCTAGGGCCCTCGTGGCTGCACGGGGTGGGCAATGGAAGGGAGGGAAAGATTCATGTTTTTAAAAAAGAAGTACATTTCTCTTGGGGGAGCCGATGTTATTCCCATCCGATAGATGGAGAAACTGAGGTCCAGAGAGAGGAAGACTCTACCCTCGTTTGACCCCACCGGCTTTCCAGGCTCATCCCGTGCCACCCGCCTCATCACTCCCCGTGTCCCAGACCCTCTGGCCACCGCCTTTTTCTCCTTTGTCTCTGCTTTCCCCGCTTCCTCCTCTTCCTCTTCTTCTTTCTTGTTAATTTAATTATTATTTTGAAGAAATTATATACTCACGAGAAGTTGCAAAAATTAGTACAGAAAAGTCCAGCGTGCCCTGTGCCCTGTGGGGACACCTTGCATCACTATAGTGCAATATCAGAGCCAACTTGTCCTTCTCTTATAGTTCAAATGTTTCATGTCCCTCCTCGCCTACGGACCATTGTCCATGCCGTTCCCCTGGCCAGGTATACTCTTTCCACTCCCGCCCCCTCTGCCCACTCTGCTTAGATGACTCTTAACTATCCTTCAGCTCTCAGGTCAAGCTAGACTTCCTGAGGGATACCCTGCCCACCACACCCCTGCACCCAGGTAGGTCAAGTCCTCTGTTGAAACGCCTTAGCTCTGAGACCTACTCCCGTGCTGCGCTTACCCTCGTCCGCCTCCATTCTGGTGATCTGCATCCATCGGCTCGCGACACTCTGGGTGTCTCTCTCCATGTGAGCAGAGTCTGTCTGTTTCTACTCACTATCGTATCTTCTGGGTCTAGCATAGTAGACGCTCAATAAATGTTTGCTGGCTAGGCAGATACAAGAAACAGGGCGTCACAAAAACAGAGCCAGGATTCAAACCCAGAGCCCCTGCCTTCCAGTTGTAGCTCCATCTGCTATACCCGCCATCTCTGCCCAGTCTTTCTGGATGGGTCAAGTGGAATGAGTTATAGCTCTGATTCTCCGGTATCTCATCAAGGTTCAGGCAGGGGGTGGTAGAGTGAAAGAAATATCTTCTATTGCCATTTCTGCCTCAGCATGCCCAGCCAAGGGATGCCAGGCCTAATGGGGACCACATGACGTGAGCCCAGGTCGAAAGGGACATGTAATTAGCGTGTTCTTCACCAAGACCATCTTCCCCATGGGAAGCCCACTGCCTGGCATGCTGCAGGGGAACTGAGGCTTCCCAGGATTTGCCGGGGTCTTGGTTTCTGCTGAGTGAAATTCCAGGACCCTCCCCTTCCCCTGTCGCCACCCTGGGGGACATGGTCATGAGCAAGGCAGGGACTCTAGACCTTAGGCACGTACCTCTGGCAGGCCCTCTGCACCTGCCCCCCACAGGACCATCTCACAGCCATAACCTCTCTGAATTGCTGTCTCCACCACAGGGTGACCGGGGCGTGATGGGACCCCCAGGCGCACCTGGACCCAAGGGATCAATGGTAAGGAGCGAGTCTGCATCCCTTCACCTCTCCTGTTACAGCCGTGGTGACAGCTCTCTTCTCCTGAGCCTGCCTCTGCCTCTGCTCTGCCTCTGCCTCTGCCTCCCCCAGGCGTTCAGAATGATCTGCTCCTTCTCCCTCCAGAGACCTGGCTGCTGCCCCTGGGCCAGGGCTGAGCTGGCCGAGGTGGAACCGAAGGAGGAAGAGGCACCTTCCACCGCTGATTCCTTCTTTTTCTTCTCTCTGAGTAGGGTCATCCTGGAACTCCAGGTGGCGTTGGGAACCCCGGAGAGCCTGGACCCCCGGTAAGCAAAGCCTTCATGTTTTGAGCTCAAATCCACTGTCAAGGAAGGGTGACAGTGAGTCAGATAGATCGAGTTTCAAATCCCAGCTCTACTACTCGGGCTATATTGCCAGGGCAGATGTCTGAGCCTAAAGTTTGCTCATCTGAGAAATAGAGAAAATAATTGTGCTTGTGACAATGTGACAAATAGAGAAAATAATTGTGCTTGTGACAGTGTGACTGTACGGATTAAATGACACCGTGAGGCTGATGTTCATTACATAGTGATGTTCATTAGACGGGAGCATCTTGGCTATTAGTGCCATCATGGCTTTGTTCATTCATTAAGGAAACACTGTGTGATATGTGCCTGAGGCTGCTCCGGCAGCCGAAGGTGCTGCCCTCACAAGGCAGAAAGCTGTCCCTGCCCTTTAGGGACTTACATTCCAGTGTAGGGAGAGAGAGAACCTGATAAATAAATAACGCCTGCTATGGAGCAAGTGGAGAGGAAGATGGAAAACACGGGACAAATGGGCTGAGGGTCAGAGCTGAGGACACAGGGTGCTGGACTTAGTGTAATGACTGAGGAATCTGGGGTATTCCTGCGGATCCCAACGCAGGGAGGAGGGGAACAGGAATGAGGGCTTGGGGGAGGGTTGTGGCCAGGAGCACCCAGATCCAGGGGCCTCTTCCGCTGCCCTGAGGGAGTTGTGGGAGGTGAGAAGGAGTCTTTCATTCAGAGCATGGGCAGCTCCTGCTCCCTCTGCCTCTGCTGATGGAGGACATGGAGACTGGGACGGCACTCGCACCGGCTAAGGCCAGGCCCAGGGCTGGGAGCACCCTCTGGGAGGTGGAGGGGTGGGCTTCAGGCAGGTGGAAAGGGTGCTGGGGGAGGGGGACCAGCCCAGGCAAGATCCTAGGTCGAGGCTGGGGAATGATGAGTTCAGGCTTCTCAGGTCCCTCCAAAGACTAGACTGAGCAGTTCCCTGGGCTCTGGTGAAGGAGGGCACGGGAGCCGTTGATGGTTTGAACCTAAGGGAGGTATACGCACAGCAGTTTTCTGCACCAATTAGGGAAGCAAGGCCGAGTCAGTTTTCAAATGTTTCCTTGCACCTTCTGTGCTCTGGGCCTAGGCTCAGTCCCGGAAATACAAACATGGTAAGAAATCAGTCTGTTCTTAAGATTCTCACTGTCTGTGGGGGTGCCAAGTATAAATGTCCTCTCACCCATTAACAGACTTTTACTGAGCACCTACTATGTGTCAGGCAGTGCTAGGTGCTGGGGAGAGGCTAGCCCAGGGGCAAGTAGCCTGGACACAAGTAACCATCATCCAAAGACAGAGGTGCTAGGCACCAGGGGTCTCTGTCTACCCCTCACCCCCAATTCTTTTTGATCAGGTAGAAAACTCAGTGCAGAGTTGCGATCAGAAGACAGCACCGTGGGCCCCCAATAGCATGGTTTTTCCCAGGTTCATGAGGAGGAAGAAAAGCCAAATCTGGCCTGCGGCTGGAGGGGCTGGAGTCCAAGCTGGTTGGTGGGCTGAGGCACCCAGCTTGGAATCCAAAAGTCCCAGCCACCCAACCCTAAGGCTGCTGTCCCACCCCCTCCCCAGCATTCATGGGACCTAAGTACCAGATCCTCCTGGAGGTGAAGCGATTGGAGCCTGTCAGCGTGGGAGATGCCCAGGGCAGGGTACAAGGATGCTAGGGTCCATCATCAAACTCTAGCTCCTGCGCCCCTGGACCTCAGCCTCCCTGGGCCTCAGTCTCCCTATCTGTCCAGTGGGAAGAGGAAAGCCCAGAAAGGAGTTACTGGGACAAAATGGAAAGCCAATGGGGGGTGGGACACAATGGGGATGTCTAGGCCAGCGCCTTTTCTGAATTCCCTACCTCTGTGGTCCCACTGACACGCTCCATCCCGTTTCCTCGATGCTTCCATCTGTTCCGTGGGTTGGCTCAGGCTGAGTGAAATCGGACAGACAGGGCCACTTTCAGATCCCAAGGTTGCCATCGACCCTTCACTGCTGCAGTATGGGACTGGTCCCTTGGTTCTCTTGGGGTTCCTCTGCAGCTGGCTGCACCTAGTGCCGCTGGGGAAACAGGAGAATAAGGAGGTCCAGAAAAGCGACTGAAGAATCAGACACACGTGAGTCAAGTCCTGACGCCCCCACCTACTTAGCTGTGTGATTGTTGGCGACACTCATAGCTTCCGTGAGCCTCAGTTTCCCCATCTGTATGCCAGTGTAATACTACCTTCGTTATGCAATCGTTGTGAGACTTAAATGATGTAGTACATGATGTCATGCTTAGCAAACTACCTGCATATACTAAGTACTTAATGAATGGTAAGAGTAATAATAATTACTATTACTGTTTGTTAGATACATTAATTACCACTAGTATCAGTAGGCCTATTACTATTAAAGCAACATTTCTGACAATGCTGTTCACATTGGAATGGCATTTCCCACTTCTCCAATCATTTTAACATCCACGTTCTCCTACAGCCCCGTGGTCAGCCAAGATTATTATCTTTATGATTTGGGAGAGCGGGGATAGTCAGGTCCTGGGACGTCCAGTCTCTGGCCTCCTCCGTCTTTGAGAGAGCTTGTAGTTACCCTTTGCCGAAGACCTGCCGGGTCATTTTGTCTTCCCAGCAGCTCTAGGAGGCAGGGACTCTTCTCGTCCGCATTTTATAGATGATGAAACTGAGGTCCAAAGAGTTTAAGTCACTTGCCAAAGGTCACAGAATTAGTAAATGGCAGAACTGGGATTTGAACCTAGGTCTCTGGTGGAACAGTTGGCTCATTCAAGCACTCCACTCTCCTGCCTCTAAGTCAAGACTTGGCTCCTGAAATCTCCTAGTGACGCATCACATACCTTCTGCAGTCTGAAATCCCTCTATAAAATGGTCCTTGCTCACCCAATCCTCGTGTTCTCCACCATCCAGGAGGCAGATCTGCCTGTTTATTGCGCTGAGCCTGGCCCACACCCTGCTTGCTCTGCGGACCAGGGGTCAGGTTGGGACCCAGCCCTTCAAATCAGCCTTGGGCAGCAGGAGTCTGAGGGTCCACGCCCCTCCAGGCCGTAGAGAGAGGGAAAGGGCAGCAGCAGTTTTTCCTGAGGCCTCAAACAGAGCTGGGCCTCTCCTTGGTATTCAGAGGAGGCTGAGGCCACCTCTTCCTTGTAAAATTAGCACGCCTGATCTGAGACTGGCCACTGAGCTGGGAGGCTCCTGCAGCTGTTGAAGGGGTCCTGGCCGCAGCCATAGGGCACAGGCACTGCTTGCTGCGTATAGCTGGGGCTAGAACCCGAGGAGAGGAGTTAGGCAGTGAGATGATGGCCTGCTCCCTCTCTTCACCTTCTTTCTCTCCCTTCCGACCTTCTGTCCTCTTCAGTTGTTCTCATATTCATTGTTCCTTCAACAGATCTCTAAATCTCTGTCACAGGCCTAGGCTGGACCAGGTGCTGAGAATTCAAGGAACAAAGCCAGCCCTGTGTTTCCTTTCCCTCCTTCCCTGTCTCTCTCTTGTGCCTCTTGTCATTCCTCTGTCAAACTGAGATAACTGGGCTTCTTCCCTGGGCCTGGCCTGTTCCCTCCTCTTTGCCCCCATCCCAGGGCTGCATCGCCAGCCTCTCCCCACCACCCTCAGCCCCGCTTCTTCAGGCAAGCTTCCTCTTCCCCTCCCTCGCCTTGGGGCTGTGGTCTAGTCCTTCCCCCTCTTACCTCATGGCTCCTTCTAGACTGCTTTCAGGTAGCTTTCAAGGTGATACTTGGGGTCAGGGTGGGGGGCAGGACTTCAGCTTCCATATTCTCTTTGCTGATGGGGGAGAAAAGAGGAAATGGGAATTTGAAGACACCTCTTGTCAGGAATGTCATGTAGCTTCTGATTGTTGATTTTGAGATAAAGAAGGAAATGACTCACCCAGGGAGGCCTCTCCCCACTCCCCATTCCTAGGAAGGGTTGAGGACGCCTCTGCCCCCATCAGTGGTTCCCAGGGCACACTCGTGCTCATGGTTGCAGCTTATCCTCTGCTTCTCCTAGTGGGACCAGTTTTCCTACTGGGCCAAGTCGTTCAATGTAGAGGCTGCTGGGCCCAGGCAGGGCCTGCTCCTGAGGCCAAGCGTTGCCCCCTTGCTCCGAGCCCTTGCTGCTGCACTCACACCCTAAAAGGGGGCTTCTCCAAACTCTTTCTCCTCCCGCAGGGTCCTCCAGGATCTCGAGGCCTACCAGGCATGAGGGGAGCAAAGGGACGCCGGGTAAGTGGGGCCTAGCCCCTGGGGGCTAACACTGGCGGGGATCACAGGCTGCAGAGACCGCCTCTTGTACCTTGCCCCCTGCCCAGCGCCGAGATCCTTGACTTTCACAGCACCAGCAGGGTTCCAGGCTTACCGTGGGAAACCCACCCATCTTTTCCAGCCCACTTCTGAGCACCAGGCCTTGCCATCCAGTGGGCACAGATGGGCTCGTTGGTACCAGCGCTTTGTCTATTCATTCGTTTGTTCATTCGTTCAGCCACCTTTTATTTAACACCTATTATGTGTCAGCCACTGTTGGAGGCTTTGTAGATATACCACAGAGAATAGGACAGCCATGACTCCTGCCTGACCTATGGCTCAATCAAGTTGGTCACACAGACAGTACAGGGTCATTAGCACATTGATGGTGGAAGCACCTCACCTGGACAGTTTACCAGGGAAGGTGTCAGGAAGAAGGCAATGCTTGAGCTGATGCCAGGTCCCAGGCAGAGGAAAAGCCGCAAGGTGAGAGAAGCCGTGGCATGTTTAGGGATCCCCACTGGTTCAACAGAGGGACAGGTATGTGCGGGTGATGGGGACTGAAACCAAGAATTAGCAGGTTCCAAGCCAAGCAGGGCCTCAAATACCACAGCTAGGCCCATGAGCTATGTTCCAAAGAAACTGGGAGTCATTGAGAATTTTAAGCAAAGGCCGGCCTGAGCACAGGGGCCAGAAGTAATCACTCGTTCTTTCTATGTGTCAGACACTGTCTTATCACATATATTAACTTATTTAATCCTCAGCACTACTCTACAAATAGATGCTATTCTTATTTCCATTTTACGGGCAAAGAAACTAAGGCACAGAGAGGTTAAGTCACTTGTCTCAGGTTGCACAGCTAGGAAGTGGCAGAGCTGGGATTTGAATCCAAGGAATCTGCCTCTTTTGCATACCGAATGCAGCCTTATTGTCAATCATGCAGGGAGGACTGACGGAGTGGTTTCTTACCCCCAACTAGTGTATAGGTCCTGGGCCCTGCAGCCTTGTAAAAAGGAAACGAGATGGCACAGGTCATGCAGTCAGTCCAGACCTGATATCCAAACGCCGTACAGGGATTTGGGATAATTATGCTCCTCCTGGCTGAATTTCAAGTGGTTTTAAATTTTCCCCTGAACCAGATGTCCGGAGCGGTCGGCCTGGGAAAAAGGAGATTAAGAGGCATTCCTCTGACTCAGCTGGGCCCCTCCCAGAGTCATGCCCTGGGTCTCTGCAAGTGGACTAGGCCCATTGACAGCCAGATTCCACCTTGACCCTGAGCACATTTCCTCCTGCCCCCAGAAGCCAGATTAGCTGCAGGGTGAGCCGCACTGGCCCAGGCTCTGCTTCCCCCTCCAGATGTGAGGCTCGGGCCCCGCCTCATCTCACTGGGCTCTCCCTAGACGTCTCCACAACCCCTTCCCAGCAGCGGCTGGAAGAATGCATCTTCTGCTTGAGGAAACCCAGGCTCCCAACCACATCAAAGTTCCTGGGGCTGAGAGGGAAGTTTCAGGAACACAAGCCCCTCCCCTAGCTAGGTTTGGCAGGAATTCAAAACCTGTGGGATCTGCCCCCTGAGTCCTCTACCTAACAGGCTACCTTAGGCCACTTTACAGAAGGGGTAGCTGAGAATGGTGGGGGAACCCAGAGAGCCATTCATTGTGTTGCTAAAAAGCTCAGTTCTGGGCAGCCCCTAACCCCGATCCTACCCCGGCCATTCCTGGCTTGCTCTGTGGCCTTATTGCTCTCTGGGCCATAGTTTCCCCACGTGTGCCATGGGGAATGGGCGGCCTGCTTTTCTGCCCATGTACAGATGGGCCCTGCTGCCCACTCTACCCCAACTCTCCGACTTCCCGGCTCTGGGATACATGAGCACTAAGGGGTCAAGGCCCTCTGCTCTTGGTAGAGCTGCTGACAGGGTCTGGGTCCATGGGCCCCAGGTGGAAGAGTGCGGTGCTCAAACAGGTATAGGAGTAAGTCTCAGCCTTCCTGATTACCAGCTCTGGAATCTCACTCCAGCTTCTTAACCTCCCTAAGGCTTGGTGGGTGACACAGAAAGAAGTTGTAAAGATCCAGAATTTGAACCCAAGTCAGCTGGATGCCCAATTTTTCACCTCTACCTACCAGCCACTGTTTATCAGAGAGAGAGCGAGCTCCCCATCGTAGTGAGTGTGCAGGTCAGGGCCTACAGGAGACTGCCAGGAAGTCTGCGTGCTGGGGCAGGGTATTGGGGAAGACAGAGACTCCACTTTCCCTCCACTGTCCGCTTCGAGGGAGTCAGGAAGATTCTGAGATTCAAGTGCCTAACACTGGACTACGCTCCTGTGAGTGGGGCTTAGAGCTCAGCAGACCTGGCCTTGAACCCTGACTTCTCCTCTTTGAGCCTCTGCTTCTTCCTGTAAAATGGGTCAACAACAGTATCAGCCATGGGGATTAAATCCCTTCACCTGTGCCTCACACCAGGTCAGTGCTTGATAGGCAGCAGTGCGTAGGATGTGCTTGGCATGGGCTCATTCCCTCTCCATCATCCGTCCCCTTTTCACAATAGCTGCGATTGGCCAGATTTTCTGTCCCCGGCAGAGGCTCCTCCCCACCAAGCCTCAGCTGTGACTGGGGAGTGGCTCCAAGACAACAGACATGTGGCTCTGTTAAAAACCCAGGCCTGCATCCAGTGGGATGGGTCAGCCTGTGTTCATTTGGGGAAGAGGGGCCAGGACTGGGGGACCTGGAGGACACAGGACAAGCTGCAGAGTGGACCAGAGCAAGGGTGTGTGTGTGTGTGTGCTGGCCCTCGCTCCTCTCCCTGCATGGTGCAGCTGGGGAGGGAGGGCGGCCGAGGCCCCATTGCCACCTCCTTCCTCCAGACAGCAAAGCTTGGCCCTATTTCTCCCAAGCCAGCCCCAGTTTCCTGAACTCTGGTGATCCCAAGGGACAGCAGAGTCCCCCGCCCCCTCAGGCAACTGGTGTCTTGTCCAACACCCTGCCCAGTGCAGAGGCTTCCTGGCAGGCTTTTCTAGGTCCTGACCTGCACACCTGCTGTGTTGAGGAGCTCACTCTCATACAGATAAACAGTGACAGGTACTGGTGGTAAAAAATCGGCATCTGGCTGATTTGGATTCAAATTCTGGCTCCTCCACTTATTAGCCATGTGACCACAGGCTATTTCCTTATTTGAGAAATGATGATAATAGCTTTCACTATTGTTGCTGCTACTGTTGCTATTGTTTTGTTGTTGCTCTTATTATATAGATCATATAACCTTTCCCCAAGAAAGGCTTTGATTCCTAGAATAAACAGGGTGCTGTGTGATTCCAGCCAAGCCCTTGACATCTCTGGGCCTCTACACCTCTCTCACAGCTCTCCTTATCCAGGGAAGTTTATGCCTCAGCTAGAGACAGAGGCCAGTGGCCAGAAGCCATCTCTCAGAAAGGCCCAGGTGCTCACCCATCAGCTCAACCTCTGTCCTGGTCCCATGATCCAGGATGTCCCCACCCTAATCTGTCTTCCTCTCCATCAGGCCCCCGTCCATGAATCAGAGATGTTAAGTCTAACACATGGTCTGACAGCATCCACCTGAAACTGAGGCCCAGAGAGGGAAAGGGACTTTCCTTGGGTCACACAGCAAGCTGGCAGCGAAACCAGAACTTGCACCCATACCCTCTAATCAAACTCCATCTAGAACCTGTGAAAACTCTCAGCTGGCTCTACATAGCATGATTTAAGCTGCTTATTCTGAAGAAGGAGCTGAGTCCAGATTTGCTGAGCCATCCCTTTGTCCCCACCCTTGGGGGGACCGCAGCCTCCTCTGGCAGAGCCACATTTTATTAAGCGCTTACCATATAGATCAGGTTCTGAGCTGCCCGTGGGTATTATTTCCTGCCTTGAGGCCGAGATTTCTCATCCCCATTTCTGAGATGAGAGAAGTGAGGCTCAGTGAGGAGCAGTCACGTGCCCCTGGGGCACAACATTTCCTGAGCACCACGGTGCCTGGTGCTGGACTCCACTGGGCTCCAGGCCTGGAGACGCTGGGAACAGACGCCCAGCTGAACTGGCTGTAGCCCCTTGGTCTCCAGTCTTCATTTCTTTAATCAGTGAGGCACTATTTAAGGCTATAGTGTGGACTTGAAGCATCCAGAGTCCCAGGCAGCTGATAAGAGGAATTCCCACTTTTATGCCTCGATTATTAATAAGTGATTTTTCCTTGTTGTTTTCACATCCCTCATCCTCCCTCCACTCAGGCACGTCCCTGGCCCCGTTTTGTCGCCTTGCTCCTGGGCCGGGTGGGCCAGCCTCCGTCAAGGGATCCTCTTTGTCTCCACAACACAGCACCTCTGACCCCTACAGACCAGACTGTTCTCCTTTTCCAGGGGACCCTATCCACCCCACAGAGGGGAAACATGGGCCGGTGGGGAGAGCCCTGGAGGGCAGACCAGCTGCTAATGTGCTAAGACACCTTAGACGAGTCACTGCCCTTGCCTTGGCCCCAGTGTTGCCACCTGTGCAGTGCGGGAAGGGGGGATTCCATCTGCCCCGGGGGCCTCCCAGCTTTCAAAAGATCAAGAAGCCTGTCTCGAGGGTCAGACCTGAGCCCAGAACTCCAGGGAACAGCTGCCTGACCCCTGGCCTGTTCCTGCCCGCTCCTGGCTTGAGCTAGGCCAGATTGGCTTGCACGCCAGGCTGGAGAGGGGCCTGTTCCACACATCTGGCCACATGTGGATCCTCCCCAGGTCCTGCTCTGTCAGTTTCTCCAAGGGCTGTGCTCCATACAACTGTTTCTGCCCAAATGTGCTCTGGAAAGAACATGCAACAGGAAAGTCTGCAGACCTGGCTGCGGCCATGTGTCTCTCTGCTCTGGCCCTCAGTCTCCACGTCTGTGAAATGGGTTGGCCGGCTGATCCCCAAGGTCTCTCTAAATGGGTTTAGATGCACCACCAGCCCCATTCCGGAATGGCAGGGCCTCTAGCCGTGTCCACCCTTGCGAGCCCTCTGCAGAGCCATCACTGCAGGCACATTGCACAGGGGCGACCCACCTCGGGGTGGGAATTCATGGGAAGTAGGAGGAGGAAGGGAGCCCTGGGCTCATACAGGGACAGGCCCAAGGCTCTGGGCAGCCCTGTCCTCCTGGTTCCCAGCCCGAGGGAGACCCCTGCTGTCCACTGTGCTAGTCCCTTTTTCCTGTTCCAGGGCCCCCGAGGACCAGATGGACCAGCTGGGGAGCAGGGGTCCCGGGGCCTGAAGGTATGGATCGCCGTGACTTGTCCTTTCTATCACCTCCCATGCTGGGTCAGGCATCCAGGAAGCAGGGCTCACACCCTCCTCCACAGGAGGCCCCCTTGAAGACAGTCACGAGTCTCCAAAAGGCTGTAGGGTAGTTCCTGAGAGCTCATGGGGCCACCCCTTCTGGCCTCCCCTCTACCTGCAAGCCCCGAGCATGGGGCTGGGGAAGGGAGAAAGAGATTTGAGACAGAGTGAAAGTAAGAGAAAGCATGTGAATGAGAAAGAGCATGGAAGCCTGAGAGTGGGGAAGAGGCCTCTGGCCCGTCACTGGGACTCCCAAACTCCTCCAGGGACCCTGAGGGCCGAGGCTGCTCCTGTTTCCATCAGGGGCACGGGGTCCTTGGTTTTCCACCCAGAGCGCCCGGTGACGATGGCGAGCCACTCCCTCTGCTGGGCCTTAGTTTTCCCACCTGCACACTGGAGGAGGGGTGGATGCTGTGATCCCGCGGTTCCTCGTCTCTCCCATGGGACAGGGGCCCCCTTTCCTTGAAGGGGCCTCCCAAGCACCCGGCCCACCTCAGAGTGCTTTGCTTCCTGCAGGGCCCTCCAGGACCACAGGGCAGACCCGGCCAGCCTGGGCAGCAGGTACGTCAGGCCACGGCTGCCAGCCCCCCGCCCGCTCCCTGCCTTGTGGCATGTGCCTCTAATGAACCCAAATGTGCTTCCAGGGTGTGGCTGGCGAGCGAGGGCACTCGGGCACACGAGGCTTTCCCGTAAGTAGCCCTGGTTCTTAAACTTCTGTGGGGCCATGTGGGGGAGATAAGAGCCCTTTTAGCCAAATTCCCATCCTGCTGTGGAAACCCCAAAGGTTCCAGTTGCCCACTCCCTTTGCCGAAGATCCTCCAGCACGTCTCTTCCCCTGGGACTCAGTCTTCCCGTCAGAGGATGGGGGTAGGACCCTCATATGCTATGATGGCTTGACTGAGGCCAAGGGGACAGGACAGGCGGTGGGGAGGAGACCATGGAGGGACTAAGGTCACCTTTGTCTCTGCAGGGCATCCCGGGTCCTTCCGGCCCGCCAGGCACCAAGGGCCTCCCAGGAGAACCGGTAAGTGCCTTTTCCCTCCTCCCTCTTTGCCTCTTTGTCCTGGCAGGCTGGTCTCAGATAGGCCGCCCACCTCGGGGTGTGGGCCGGGGCGTCACACAAGGAGAGAGGCTGGAGAGCGACTATGCTGGGGCTGATGGGACAGGCCGTGGAGGGTGCAGCGAGCCCTGGCAGGGGAGCTCTGGAGCTCCGGCTTGAGTCTAAGTATTCTTGCCCTCCAGCCTCAGTTTTCTGGCCGGTAAAATGGGAATAATGGCCCCACCTTGATATCCTGTCATGAAGAGTAAATGAGAAAGTGTTCAGCGTGCTTGGTGCAGTGAAAAGTGGAGGGAGAAGTGTTGGAGGAAGGGAGGGAGGGAAGATGAGAGTAAATTAATAAGCCGACTGGGAATGGCAGAGCCCAGCATGGCTGGAGGAGAGAGAGCCGGACATGGAGTTGGGGAGGGCGGGAGGAGGCCCTGCTTTGGGGAGAGCTTTATCCCAAGGGCAACAGGAGCCACTGAGGGGTTCAAAACAGAGGGACCCTTTAGAAACTTGAATCTGGGGGACAGCCCAAGTATCCGGGAGACCCGTGAGGAGGCTGTGGAGTGGCGCTGCTGGAGATGGAGAGGAGAGGCCAGTCTCTAGGGACTCCGGAGGAGGAGTCCCCAGCGGGACCAGGGGGAGTGCCGGAGGCTCCTGCCTGCTGGGCCGTGCAGCTCCACATCTTCAGGCCCAGCAGATGCCCTTTAGAAGAGTGGCTTGATGTGGGGTGGGGGCAGGGTTTCCAGGGGTGGATCCACAGTGGAGGGGCATCTTGGCAGAGGGAACAGACTGAGCAAGGCTGCCGAGCTGGAAGGTTTCTGAACAGGGGAGGACCCTGCTTGGTGTTCGGTAGGTGAATAGGAACGCGTGCAGATGGATTGGAGAGGATGTGCTGGAGACACCAGGACCCTCGGCATGGCCGGGTTGGGGGTGCGGGCTGCAGAGTCCCAGGATTTGTAGGTGATTGCCCTCACCTACCCCTCTGGATGCATTATCAAGTCTCAGATCTCAGACCGAGAAGGTCCAGGCTGTCTTCTCCCAACTGTCTGTGTGTCTGTCTGTCTTCCAGGGCCCCCAGGGACCCCAGGGACCAATTGGCCCTCCAGGAGAAATGGGACCCAACGTAAGTGCTGAGGGACGCTTGTTTGTCCCATGATGCTGCTGGGAAGGTATCAGCCCCTCTTAGCTGGCTTCTTTAGGGGGTCCCTGTCATGCCCTGGGCAGGTGGTCGTGTCTTGTGCTGCAGACAGAAGGGTAGGCACCTGGCAGAGAGGATAGATGTACCCTAATAACATAGGGCGAGGAGCTGGGCTCCCTGTCCCAGTGACAGTAGGTGGAATGCAGGGATGCCAGGACCTTAAGGAGAGTTGACAGTGTCTCGTTTTTGGCACCAGGGAAAGCAGCAATGCCCCTGCTCCTACCCTGCTGGGCCTTCAACCCAGCCCAGGTGTGACTGCAGAACCTGACCTCTTACGGTCACGTATTGAGGAGCTTGGAAGGGCCCTCAGATACCCCTGCGTTATCCAGAGGAGAAAACCGAGTCCCAGGGTTTATGCAAGGGCTGCAGCCATGGCGATGGTGATAACTCAGGACCCCTTCCTGCCATTGTCCTCCTGGCCCGGCCGCAAAGAAAAGGGCTGGAATCACTCAGCCCTGAACACAGCATCCACTGGCTTCCTCCCCTGGCCTTATGTGAATCACGAAATTTTCCTCTTCATGCTTGCCAAGGGGCTCCTAATGTGGTAAACCACACTCATGGGGAGGAGGGAGAAAGCTCCAGCAGCCTCTACGGAGACCCAAGGCTCAGCAGCCTGGGCCCAATTACCCACCTTCCCCTCATCTCAGCTCCAAGCTCCAAGACAGCTCTGTGTCTCTCATGCAGTGTGACCTTGGATACATCCCTTGTCCTCTCTGAGCCTGCCCTTACATTCAGGGGCCAGCCTCTGGTCCAGGGACCAATAGCGTTTTCTTACAGGGGCCGCCGGGTGCAGTGGGAGAACCGGGCCTTCCTGGGGAAGCCGGGATGAAGGTAAGGTGGGATGAAGGAAGAGCAAAATGACTTGCTGAAAGCAGCTCCCAGCTGGCGGCCACGTCCGCCCCCACCCTCCCACCCCTCTGCGCCCGGACAAGAAACAAGCTTTTTTTGTGCCCAAGATAATGGGTTCTCTGTGCACCTGGTGGGGAGTGGGTCCAGGCCATGGCCACAGCAGTGGGCCCAGCCGGCCCAGAGCCCCCACCCCTGCCCCCAACCCAGCAATGTTTTCTCTGGCACCTGCCCCTGCCCCTGCCCCCACACTAGGTCGGCAATACCCTCAGCCTCCCATGATACCATCTGCATTTCAGCACCCGTGCCCCTCATTACCTGCCAGGAAACAGGCGCCCGTTGATACATGGGCTCTGGGGAGAGCACCCCCCTCCCTACTGTTGGAAGAGGATGCTGCTCTCGATGCAGGGCCCCGGAGCTGATGAGTGATGCTGGTGGCCTGAGGGCATTGTTGAGGCAAGGCCTGGGGGAGCCCTCGAGAGGCTATGGGACTTACGGCAGATCACCCCTCACCTGTACCTGAGTCTCAGCTTTTCAGAGGGAATTGGACCAGGCCTGAGACTAACAGTCTTGGCTTAGTTCCAGGATCCTGTGCTCGAACAATGCCCCACCTGTAAAACGGATAGAAGTGGGACTGTGGGTCGGGGCGGAGCTGGGAGTTCAGAGCTCCGTCTCCTCCTCATGCCCCAGATGCCATCATGGAGGGAGTATAATTTTCAAATCCCAGCAGGAGGAAGACATTTTGGGTCTCTTGGTGGGGAAGGAAGGTGTGTGTGGCAGTGATTCTGGCTCATTTAGGGCCTCTTCATTGTTGGGTTTCTCGCCAAGGTTTTTAGGACGCGTAAAGGAGGTGGCCAGCCAGAGTTGCCATCTCTGCACCTGATACTCTCTGGAGCCAGACTACCTGGGCTTGCATCCTGAACTTGTCACTTATTAGCCACGAACTTGAGCTAGTTATTTAACCACGCAGCCCCTCAGTTTCTTTATGAAAGAAAATACCCATCTTGGTAGGGCTTTTGTGAGAATTAAATGTGTGCAATAAAAAGGTACAGTGACCCTTGAGCAACATGGGTTGGAACTGTGCGTGTTCATTTACACGTGGGTTTTTTTCAGTTGACTGGCACAGTTCCACTGGGCGTTGTTCAAAGTTCAACTCCATGGCTGGGAATCCACACATGCTGGCTATTGATTGTAGTTATGTGCAGATTTTGACTGCGCCCCTAACCACCTCCCCTCCCCGATCCTGTGTTGTTCAAGGGTCACCTGCGTTTAGAACAGCGCTATGTAAACGCAAACTATGATGATGGTGGTGGCGGGGATGCCAGCATGGCCAGGGCTGACCTAGGAGAGGGGCTCTGGCTGGTGTTTTATAATTCTCTTCGGTTTTGGGGAAGAAGGAGCTGGCCAGCTCCCCCACTGCTCCCCCCACCCCAAATCAGAGCTGATGGTGAGGGCTAGGGCCAGCCCTACCCACCTTCCCATGGATTTGTGTTTGGTTTCTCCTAGGGTGACCTTGGGCCTCTGGGCACCCTTGGGGAGCAGGGCCTCATTGGGCAGCGGGTAAGTCACAACAAATTCATTCTCCCTGGAAAGCAACCCCCAGGGGTATTCGGGTGGAGAGAAGGGCTTAACTCCACCTCCCCGAGTCTCAGTTTCCTCGCCTGCAGAAATAGTCTCTTGGCGGTTCAGCATTTCCACAGTGTAGAGGAGGTACTCTTCGAAGAAAAGCATTCTTTGGTCGAAATGTGTGGGACTCACTGCATGCTCGGTGTTCCCTCTGACACACTAGCAGTAGCATTTTTCAAGTCTCTGAGAAGGCCTGCAACCAACAAATTGGTTCGTTTAGGATTAATCCAGGATCTCCAAACTTATTTGGCCTCCCAGTGCTTTTTTTGAAAAACACCCATCATCCTTGAAAACTGTTCCATGGAAGGTTATCTTCCCTTTTTCCACAAGAAATCTACAATGCTTGTCTTTCTCTAAGAAGCCCTGGCATGCCTCTGTGTCCACCTCTCTATGCTCTTGCCCTGTGATAAGGTCACTGCCTGAATGTGGACCCCTGGATGCTGTGAGAGATACAGAGCAGGCATCCTCTAGCATCTTACAGATGGGGAGGTGGGGCCCAAGAGCGAGGGGAAGTTAGTGTGGGTCTCATTTCCTGGGGCATCGAACCCCCAAGCCAAGTCTCATTTCTCTTCTTTCCTTTTTCCCAATATCTCATGTTACCCCCTGTCCAAAGGTAACAGAGACTCCACGAACTGAGTTAGGAGGGGAGGGGAAGGCCACAGGGCAAGAGAGGATGAGTGTAGAGCCTGAAGCCTTAACATGGCAAATCTCGTGTGTCAATGGAGATTGATAAGCATGGTCTTCTTGGAATGCCACGTTGAGAAGGGCCCAGAGGCTCCATCTAGGCTCAGTAGGAAAGCGAATGATGAGCCTACTGTGTACCCTGCACTGGGGACACAGCAGTGAGTAACAGAAGGCCTTGTCCTCGTGGAGCCACGTTGTAGTGGATCAACTAGTGGTGTCTGCCATAGGCACAAGATGGGCAACATGAGAAAACAAATGCAGGAGGGCTGAGTAGCTTGCTTGTGGTCAAACTACCAGTGGATGGGAAACCTGGTGGGGACCTTGAGGTCTGCCTGACGTCAAAGCCTTTCTCAGACACTAGGCCGCACTGCCTTCCAGTCCAGCCAGCCAGCCTGGACATAGGCGTCTAGGATGGCTCCATGACCAGACTTTCTAACTCGAGGCCTTGTGCTGCCCCCACTGCAGCCCACCCTGTGGACAGCAGGCTGTTTGGGGGCGCCTGCCTCCCCTTTCTGGGAGCTGAGTGGGTGACTCCCATTCATTCACTGATTCAGCCATCCACTGTGTATGCGCCAGGCGCTCCGGGACCACATTGCCTAGAGACCAGGGGTTGGTGTCCTACCCCAGGGAGGGGGAGGAAGTAAAACCATGTGGGGCTCACTCCCCAGTCATGTCTCCTTGTCTTTCCCCACCACCCTTTCCAGGGAGAGCCAGGCCTTGAGGGTGACAGTGGCCCTGCAGGGCCCGACGGGCTGAAGGTAAGTGTCCTTGTGGCGCAGGGTCTGGGGAGGAGGGGGTGTTCTGGATCTGCCTCCACCTGTGCCCCCACTTCCCTCCCATCTAAGACCTGGAAGTGCATGTTCCCAAGAAGCTCTGACAGCAGACCTCCGGCTGGCTTCCACTGAGAGCAGGGTGGGTGAGGATGAGCCCGTCCACTGCCCACTCCCCACCCTGCCTACTGTCCCTCACCCTGCTCAGGGGGTTTGGGAACCATCCCCTCCCTCTGCTCCCTGCTTCTCTTCTCCTGGAAACTACAGCTTCTCTTGGCCAAGAGTGGTACCTGCACATCCACTCTGTGTCAGGCCCAGAGCCAGCGCCTTTATTATTGATTATCTCCTAAACACCCTAAAAGATCAGGAAAATAATAATCACCACTCATGATCTGGAAGCCACTACTTATGGAGGACTAGTCACACATGTACCCGGTACTGTGCTAAGTCTTTTATATGAATCGCCTTAATCAACGCTACCGTGTAAGTTCTGTCTTTAGATAAGGAAATCAGACTCAGAGAGGTTAAGAAACTTGCCCAAGGACACACAGCTAGTAATTAGCTCACCAAAGACCCAAGCCTTGGCTCAGTCTCCACACCACATGCCTGTTCTGAAGGTGAAGAGACTGAGGCTCAGAGGGAGGCAGAGGTATATTCATCCAGCATCTGTTGCTATGAGCGGAGGATCCAAAACTCGAACCCCGGGCTCTCTGGCCTCAAAGCCCATGGGCCTAACCCAGACCTGCCATGTCCCAGAGATTCATCTGTCAGCTATGGATGCTGGAAACTTGAGGAGCTGGAGCTCCCCTAAAGCACAGAGGAGGCGGGCACTGCTCTGACTTACCAGCACCCGCTCCAGCTCAGGCCTTTCCCTGGCCTCCATCTCTGACACAAAAGCGGGCTTTCCCCAGAGCTGACCTGTCACACTGTATGTCAGCTCCCCAGCCCAGGGTCTCAAATACCATGTCCCAGGATTCTCCCTGTCATCTGTTTACTCTCCATGTGACCTCAGATAAGCACCCCTGTTCTGGGCCTGAGTTTCCCCATCCCCAGACCGCTACCTCCACTGCCCTGTCCCACAGTTGCTCCGGGTCAGGGGCTTCCCCCTCTCAGAGGAAGCCTGGTGACAGGCCTCTGGAGGGCTCTGCAGCTGCCTGCATTTTTCTTACAAAGGCAAGAGCGCCCCCTGTCGCCATCTGTCTGCCTTTCTACCTTCCAACCCTGCTGCATCCGAGAGTGTAACCTGAGCATCTGACAGCCCCTCCACACCTTTTGCCAAGTGTCTGCTCACTGTTTGGTGATGAGGAAGAACATTCTGGCTAAAATGCTTGTGTACTCACCCTGTTCTTGCACCATCTGCCTTAAGAGCTTTACATGAATTAACTCAAATGAAGAAACTGAGGCACGGCGTGGAGGCCCGCTCCCCTTCTGGGCAGCCACCTTTCTTCTCCTTGGAATCATGTCTCAGGTGGGATGGGAGGGGGGTCTTCGAGCCCACCTGTCGTGGTTCCTTGGCCCTGGCTGCTTCCTCTTTAAATTCCTCCAAAGCCAGTTTTCCCCCGGTCCCTGGGCCAAAGCAGTGGCACAGTGTGCAGCATTTTCCCTGGTCCTCGTGTGGAGCCCAGGAGAGAACCTGTTTTGTTTATGATGTTCGTTGAGAATCACCTGTATGGTGAAAACATGGCACGTGGTACTTTATAATTTGTAGAGTGTTTTTATGCTGATTATCTCCTCAGAGTTTGCCGACAATTAGCTGATGGAGGTGACTATGGCTGTGACTCTTAGTCACAGCTAACCTTTACTCAGTGCGTGTGCCAGATGTTGTGCTAAGCTGTTTACATGGAGTATCTCAGTCTTCGCAGTAACACTGTGGTGCTTATTTTATAAATGAGGAAACTTGTCCAGGGTCACACAGTTACTGAGAGGTGTCAGCGAGATTTGAACTTAGGCGGTGTAACCAGGCCTGAGGGAGAGGTATTGTCCCCTGAGCACAGAATCTTGGAATTAGAAAGAATCAGAACTTCGGGCTCTCACCCATGCCTTGCCACTGACTTACGTGTGGTGTTGGGAAGTCTCTGACTCTCTTTGGGCCTCAGTTTCCCCATCTATTAATTGAAAGAGTTGAGCTAGGCAGCCTATAAGACTCTTCTGAACATTGGCAGATATCCTAAGATTTGGGGATTCTCCAGGACCCCCCAGAGTCCATTTTGCATGGAATCCACAAGGACACCCACTCCAGCTATGTGGGAGCCCAGGAAGTGGGGGTCTGCAGGACCCAGCCTACAGCCCTTTGCTGAAAACCAGCCCAGCCACCACCTGGAACTGGCTGCCTGCCTCTGAGAGCTAGGAGAGCAGGTGGCCAGGGATGACAGGCCAGCAGGGGAATCCTGGAGCCAAGGGGATTTGTGAGAGGATCATCAGGGCCAGCCCCCTGTCTCCATGCCAGGCCCAGCTTAGAACCTGAGAATCTCAGTGGGAAGGGACCACAGAAACCAACCTGCTCGGCTCCTTCTTGGTGCCCAGATCTGCTCTGCAGCGGCCCGTGCCTCAGCTTGGAGCCTCCCTCTTTCCTCTGTGTCATCCCTGGACCTCTCCATTGGGAAGTTCTCCCCGGCTGAGCCGGAAACCGCCCTGCCACTCCTCTGCACCAGCCCCCTGCGCCCAGAGCCCAGACCCCATCAGGGCTGGCCTGCAGTGTGCACTCTCCGCAGTCCCGTTCCCATGCTCCGGCTTCCTGCCCTTTGAGCCTGCTCTTTCTCCAGGATGCACACCAGTTTATCAGTGTCCCTCGTAAAGTGTGGTGCCAGGAAACAAAACTAGCAAAGACATCCTGCTTCTTCAAGCCTGCTCCCCACGCACCCCTTCCTGGTACCCATGACTTTATACTCTGTCCCGAGGACCTCTCTGAGGTCATAGCTGAGCCACTTTTAGACTAGCTGCAGGTCCCGCCAGGCCTACCAGCCCTGATGAGGCGGCCTTCTGACAGACACCGCCCTGTCCCCCTGTGGCCACTGCCTATGCTGGTCTCCTGGCACCTGTACTACCTCCTGGGGCATGGCCTGGAAATGGCAAGTGGTATATAAATGCTAGCCACCATCCACTCGGCAGAGGGATGGTTCTGCAGCCAGTGAGAGTGACGTGTTCACAACAGAGTAAGGCATTAACAAAAAAATGATGGAAACTCGCAGTCTGATTAGATTATGCTTTTTTAAGCTTAGTTTGCTGCTAACTGGGTTCCTTACCTTGGAATAGTTGTTTCACTGCTCTGAGCTTAGTGCATAGCAACCGAAACGATTATCTCTTACTATTAATGCTGTGAAGTATTTTCGTGTGAGCAAAGGTTGACAGTATAATTCAGAGAAGTGGGAAAACTTATGAGGCAGAAATGGGTGAATTTTTTTTTTTATATAAAAATGTATTTCGGCCTATTACCATTCTAGTCCTCCCCGCGTGTCCTCATCGGAGAGAAATGGCCCTAGTCTCCTGAACCTGGCTCCTTGTGAACTCCGTGGGGTAGGCGTGGTCAGGGTCTTTCTTCTCTTCCCTGAGCCATCCCCTCCTGAGCCCAGGCTTGGACACTAGAAACTGTCATGTCGGGGATGTCCCCTGTGCCGGCGGAGCCATGCCAGCCTGATCTTTTCAGCAACTCACAGAACCATCAGGAAATCCAGGAGCTGGTTGGCTGCGGACATCTGAACGGAGCCCTGAGGTTTGGGCCCTCTGCTGCGGTTGGTGACTAATTTACTCTTTCTCTCTCTCTTCTCTTCATGCCCAGGGGGACAGGGGTGACCCAGGGCCTGATGGTGAGCATGGCGAGAAGGGCCAGGAGGGACTGATGGGCGAGGACGGGCCCCCTGGCCCCCCCGGCATCACTGGCGTCCGGGTGAGTGTGCATGGCTACGTGCCAGTACTTGGGGCTCCTGGGAGCGAATAACATTGTGCCTATTCAGACAGTTGGATGGGAGGCCTTTTGGTGGCAGCCATCTAAGGATCTTCTACTGTGTCCATCCTCCCTTGCCCAAGCCTCCCATGGCTTCTGAGTACCCTCAGAGTAAGATCACTGCCCTTAGCCTGGCTTCTGTGCCCTGCATGAACTTGGCCCCTGTTGACCTAGTCCTGCCCAACCCCCGCATTTGGCTACCCTGAATTTAGCAGGGAGAATTCAGCAGGAGGAACGCTAGCTCATTCTCCCATCAGTAACTTGTTGTATGACATTTCACTTGTCCTTGCCCTCTTTGGGTCTTGCCCTAGGTACGATGAAGGATTTGGAAGGAATGTGTATTGAAATAGCTTTGAGTTCCAGTGTTCCAGAAGCCCTTTCCTAGTGAGCTTTTGAGAATCATGACTGTGTGATGGGCAACAACATGTGGCAGAAGTAGTCCTGGACCCAGAGTCCAAAGAGTGAGGTCTGGCTTAATCACCCACTCTCGGTGCGACCTCGAACAAATCACTACCTCTCTCTGAGCCTTGGTTTTCTCATCTATGAAGAGTCAGTGAAACTTTGGCTAGGAAAGCACTTTATAAAATGCACCTGAAATACAACAGATCGCCTTTATGAATTTGGAGGAGGAAGTGACTGGAAGCTGATGGTGGCGGTTGTGGTGGTGGTCATGGTGGTGTTGGTCATGGCGGTCGTGGTGGTGGTCGTGATGATGCTGGTGGTGTTAACGGTGGAGATGGTTGGTGATGGCTGGTGGTGTCAGTGCTAATGACAAGGGCAGTGGCAGAGAGGTGATGATGATGGCTGTGAAGATGCACGTGGCTTGAGTGGTGGTGGTGGTAGCAGCCTCATGTCCGTGTTTTGCTGTCACTCCCGATTCTCATCTATTGGAACTAGAAAAAGGTTCACTGAGGCCAGACTGAGTGCCGGGTGACAGAGGTGGTGAGGACCCTGTATTTGAGTCTCTTTGGCATCAGGGCTGCAGGACAAGTGTCTCTCACTCCGAAGCCTGGAAACAGTGGAGAATTTAAAAATAGAATTTTATGAGCCATCAGGGCCTTTCCAGAAATACATCTATATGGATCGGGGCCAAGCGAAAGTCTTCCTTCTGGCCCCAGAGCCTCACCCCACTGGACGCACCCGCCCTTACTCGGGTTTTCCCACACCGGGGGCGGGGGTGGTGGGGTTGCTCCCAGCTGTGGAGGGCCCATCAGAACAGTGGCCGGCTGCCCACCCTGCCCCGGGGGAGACTCCGTCTCCCTGGCTTTGTGCCGAATACTTTGGCACTGACTCATTTCTCCTTCTCAAGAGGGATCAGCCATTGCAATCACCTCAGTCCACCAGCAAATTCCACCAGCTCCTATATCCTGATTTCACAACTCCCCAACTGGGACCAGCCTGGGCCACAGGGTACCCAGAAACTGAGGATCCATGTCTCATTTCTAACCTGGCTGGGTCACCTGCAGACAGCACCTTCATCTCACTGAGCCTGTTTCTTTAGCTCTAAAATGGGATAAATAATCTCTTCCTCTCAGCCCTATGCGGAGAATTGAATGAGATATGAGGAAGAGGGTAGACACAGCGCCTGGCCATGGTTGAGACTGTGACGATTGTTAGCATGACTAGAGGAGCCAGAGACCTTGAGATTGTCAAGTTCATTGCTGTCTGATAGACACAGAATATGAGCTTCGTGTACAATTTAAAATTTTTAATAGTCACATTTTAAATAGGTAAATAAAAACAGGTCAGATTAATTTTAGTAACATATTTTATTTAGCCCAGTATATCCAAAATACTAACATTTCAACATGTAATCAATATAAAAATTATTAAAAAAGTATTTTGCAGTTTTTGTACTAAGTCTTTGAAATATGGTGTGTAGTTTTCACTTATAGCACATCTCAGTTCAGATGCTTTCTATTGGAAAAACGTGATCTGTATTTAGATCTAATAAAATATATAGTTGGAAATGTAGATTTGTATCCCAAGTTGTTCCAATAACTGAATTTTCCAGTAACTGTTAAAAGTTTTCCAATAACTGAATTTTCATTTTTTAAATTTAATTTTAAGTGAATTAAAATGTAATCAGATTAAGAATTCACTTCTTCAGAATGGCCATATTTCAAGTGCTCAGTAGCCACATGTGGCTCGGGGCCACCATACTGAACAGCACAAGGCTAGTTCAAGACCTTCATGTTAGAGCTGGGGAGACTGAGGCAGAGAAAGGAAGGGACTTGTCCAGGGTCACATGAGGACTCAAATCACTAGGGTACAGAGCAGTCTGTGCTTGGTTCTTCCAGGGCCACTGCTCCTTCCTTCCAGAGGGCCCCAGGGTGGTCTGACTGGCACTTTCCTTTGAGAGAGTCATCTTCTCCAATACACTTTTGCCACGTTGTGTCTTTTGAGCAGGCTTTCTCCCTTGTTCTGAATCAAATCCGGCCTCCCTGTAAGTTCCATCTGCTGGCCAAACTCAGGGCAGCTGCTGATACTGCAGATAGGAATCGAGTCCATCTGGGTTAGTCCAGGCGTTTCCTTGTTCCTCTAGGATGCCCTTCGTGCCCATCCTTCCTCACAATTAGTCAGTGCCTCCTCTTCAAGTGTAATGCCTATTCCAAGATGGGACCATCACCTCCCTCATCCTACAGCATGTGCCTCTGTTAATACAGCCAAAGGGATTGAATCAAACCAGCTCTTCAGTGCCTTCCAAGAACATAGGCACCCTTTAGGTTTGGGCCTTGAAGGGACTCTCCCTTAGGGGCAGTTAAGATGTCCTTTTCAAGCCAGAAACGCTGCCAACCCAGTGTGGCCCAGGATCCCTCTCTTGCTCCCTCATCTCTCACACTCACACATGCACACTTACACACACTCAGTCACCCCACTGAACTGAGTTTCCCTGGCGACTGTGGAGACAAAGCTAGATTGGCTCCCCTTGGAGCAGGGCAGGGAGAGCAGCGTTTGGAGATGCCTTGGAGTCAGAGAGGGAACAGAGCTGCCTCTTAGAGGGAGTGTCCTAGATGCCCCAGTAGGAGAGTAGAGTAGAGTGACTGACATTCCAGAACAATGCTCACTATGAGGATCCCCTCCAGCCCCAGCCCCTGAGAAAGGGGGGGACGGCCATCAGTGGGATACAACTTCAGAGCTTGTCAGAAGTGACACCCAGCATTTCAGAGATGAGGGAGGATCCAGAATACCTTTTCTGCCTGCCTCATGTCACCAGTGGGTGCCCTGAGCCCTGGGCAGGGCCTCAGACAGATCCGCAATGGAATCAGGGCCCCGCCATGGACCAGCAGGAGCACTGCGCAAGCTGCTTCAACTTTGGGTATTTCAACTGTCACTTCTGTGGGAGGGGGTCTGAATCAGGCCTCAGGCTCAGGGTCGCTAGGAGGGTGGAATAGTGCATGGCACATGGAGAGAGCTCAGTGTAGAGAGCTGTCCCCATTGGGACAGCCTGGGTGCCTCACAGTAACCAGGAAAACAGCCATTTATCCAACACTTACTATGGGCCAAGCACCTTGTAAGTATGCTACTGTATCACCAGACTGAACCCTCAGCTCTGTGAGGCAAATGCAGCCAGTGTCTTCACTTTGCAGACAAAGACGCCAATCATAAGAAGTTAGGTCACACTCAAGGGCACTCGGATATTGACTGCAGAATCAGTTTTGAACCCAGGCAGTTCGCCTCTAGAGCTATCACTCTCACGCTGCGTGGACCTGCTCAACTGTCCCTCACTTCTCATCTTTCTCTCCTTCCTTCCTTCTCCCTCCAGGGTCCTGAAGGAAAACCAGGGAAGCAAGGCGAGAAGGGCCGGACCGGGGCCAAGGTAGGACCCCTCCTCCTGCCCCGACCCTCCTGTCTCCCTCTCCCTCGTCCCCGCCTCCCCCCCAGGGGCCTGGTGACAGCCTGTCTCTCCTCTTGCTGCAGGGTGCCAAGGGCTACCAAGGACAGCTGGGTGAAATGGGCGCCCCTGGAGACCCCGGACCCCCTGGCACCCCAGGCCCTAAAGGGTCCCGGGGCAGCCTGGGACCAACGGTGAGAACTCTCTGGGTGGGGTGGGTGGGGTCAGGCGTGGAGCAGAGGGGGCCGAAGGCAAAAAGGGAGGTACCACCCACCCCAGCTGTTGGCTGAACACCTGTGTGTCCGTTGTCCTAGCCACTTCTTTTGAATCACAGATCCCTTTGGGAACCCACAGAAGCTGCCGCCCCTCTTCTGGAAAAGTGCACAAGACACAAAGTGTTTCTTGCAATTTGAAGGAGTCGGGGTCTCTTGAAGACCCCAATTAACAAGCCCTGCTGTTGGGGTGGGGAAAGGGGACCAGACCCTTGGGCATGTTTTTAATTGAACAGGAGCTTTCCCTCTGGAAATAGATTCATGAGGATGAGGGTGAAGCTGCTGTATGTAGCTCCCTGTGTCACTCTAAGGGTGTCCCAGGCCATTGCTGGCCTGCCCCCAAGGGGTGTGACAGCTGTAGGGGGAAGGCGGCCCCAAGAGGAAGCAAGAGAGGGGACAGATGAGGGTGACGCGGGCTCTCTGAGCTGCCAGTATGTGCCGATAGAAAGCTGAGCTGGTCTGTGGCACTTGCTCGTTGCTGTGGTGGGAAGACTGCCACCAGGGCCGATTCAGGCTACCAGCATGACATCACTGAAGGGGAGGATGGGAGAAGCAGCGTAGGAGTACTACATGATCTAGTATTTCCGCCACACAGATTCAATAGATGTGATAACCTCCTGAGCATAGGTAATAACTAGTAAAATGTAAAATAATCAGGAAGAGTGTTTTAAATATTTGGCATCTTTGTTTTTGATATAATTGGTTTAAGTGTAAGTTCATATAATTTTCATTTTCTATAACCGTTCAATTGAACAACTGCCCCACAAAATCAGGGAAAATAGAGCCATCTGCTCTCATGAAGCACTGGAGCTGGGAGAAGAAAGGGCTGCGGGGAGGAGGGGAGCTCCAGAGGGCAGGGAGGGAGCCACCTGCTCTCCACCTCGCCCTCCAGCCTGGGTTCTGGTCGGAGTGGACGTGCCAGGCTGCTGGGCTGAACTGGGCTGGAGCTGGGTGGCGAGACTGTGCCTGAGTCTGCGCTGTGAGGCTGCATACCAACACGGGTCTCCCCTCACAGGGCTCTCCAGGACGGCTGGGGGCCCAAGGAGAACCGGGACTGGCTGGTTACGATGTAAGGAAATGTCACCTCCCCCTACCCCCCACCCCCTTGCCCGGAACTCTGTCCTGCAGGCCTGGGTCCTCTGCCCCTACCACCCACCAGCTGGGGACCCGCCCGCCGGCCATTGAGGATTTGTGGTCTCACCCGCCCCAGGGAACAGCTGGGCCCACAGACCAGGGTGGGGGTCGAGGGCCACTGGTGGCCAGGCGGGCGGTGGTGGTGGGGTGGAATGGACAGAGAGAGATATCCCTCTCTGTGCCTTCGGTGAGTCCTTCCTCCGATGGTGGGTGCCCCGCGTACCCCATCTCTGAGCTATACGACCTCGCTCTGTGGAAGGGGAGAGACGTAGCCTGTTTTTGTGTTTAAGCTGGGACGCTTGAGAGGGGGCGGAGCCAGACCCACATCACACGTCTGGGAGACCAGCCCTCAGAGAGGCACAGGGCTTGCTCAGAAGGAGAAACTGAGACTCGGGGAGGCTAACGAACATGTGTGCAAGGCCTGGCCGCGTGTTAAGTTAGCGGTGGGATCGTGTCTGAAAGAGATACAGCGAGGAGGGTGGAGGAGAGCGGGAGAGACTGGAACGGGGG